>NW_020538205.1:0-14103 GCF_003426905.1 Ctenocephalides felis
AAATATGGTTCTAATTTAATATTCAAGTCAGTATGAAATAAAAATGGGAAATATCTCTCACACTATTTTTTCTTATATTAAGTTAAAGTTTAACTCCGTTCACGGACCTGCCCTAGGGCAGTAACACCATATTTCTTATTATTATTATGAGTGCTCTTCCAATTGTATATATACACATTATGGTGGTCTTTAATATGTATATTTTTGAATTTCTTTGCACCCAAGGGCTCAAATGCTTCCAAAATGTTGAAAAAAAATTCTCTGAAAGTTTTAGCTCATAATATTAATTCTAACGTAGTCCGCACTACAACCAAAATTTCTTATGGCAATAACATGGGTAAAATTCCATTTGTTTTCTAACTTAGCGACAAGTGAATCAAATTTTTAAGATTAAGAATAACATTGTATTTGCTCATTTTAATCATAAATAAAATTTATACAAAAAAACTGATACATTTTATAAAAAAAGTATTTGAACCAAGAAACTTTGGTTGAAGTGCGGACCATCTTAGAATTAATATTAAAAGCTAAAACTTTCAGAGAATATTCTTTTATTAATTTGGAAGCATTTGAGCCCTTGGGAGCAAGTAAATTCGAATATATCCATATTGAAGACCACCCTAATATACATATATCTTACACGCTCTATTGTCTTGTCGTGTACATCGCTTTTTTTGCTCTAAATATATAGATCTTTCTCAATCTCTAATTATATTAGCAAGTTTATTATAACTATGATATACGGTTCTTTTAAATTGATCAATGCGTCGTCTCTAATTTAGCATCTTTGCACTTGGCGTTTGATTTTATTCACATAAATGTTCACAGAAAAAGAGTAAGTAATGTATTTTTTTTCGCTAGCTCTAGTACTATTAAGATGTTTTATTCCATTTTTTTTTTTTATTTTTAGGAAGTGATACACTATATGCACTTCGCCCAGGGCGCCTACGGCTGGCCAATGTTCCTTATGACCAACTCCGTCACCGGCCTTTGTCAACTGTGCTCGGCCATGAGGTAAATAATAGGTTGTCAAATATCTCCCTTCCGCCTTTTTGTATTATAAACCAAGAGCAAAAAAGCGGAAGGCAGATATTTGACAACCTAATATATAAAGTAGTCGAAAGTGGCATTTAGCCTTAAGACAAGTTGCGTGAATTTTCCTAAATGTGTACTAATTGACTTCATTTGTCAGTAGAGTTCATTTTCTTTTAACACCATACTAACAATTTACATTTTGCTCGTCAGTAGAGTCCTTTTCTGTATTCGGAAAAGCGTCATTTCCTGTATTGTCATGGCAACGCTCTCTTATGCTTTGTCTTGGTACTGAAAATTGTGAAAATGTCTATCTACTTGCCGCCGATCAGGCGCATTTTACATATTAGGTTGTCAAATATCTCCCTTCCGCTTTTTTGCTCTTGGTTTATAATACAAAAAGGCGGAAGGGAGATATTTGACAACCTTATATAAGCAATAAAGGAAGAATCTTTGAAGATTATGTTATCATAACATATTCTTTCTTGCTTTGTTTATATGTAAAATACGCAGTGGCGGATCCAGGGGGTGGGTCACGGGGGTCATGACCCCCCCTGAGATCGTCTTAAAACTTAGAATACTAATTCAGCAATAAAATTACTTCATAATAATTATATTTATATATTTTGCTACTAAACACATTTTATAACTTCAATATGTAACTTATTATAGACAAACGACGGAGTCAAAGACTCTTAAAATTTAAGGATAATTTAATTATGTGAACCCCCCTTGGCGCCAAAGCTGGATCCGCCACTGAAAATACGCCTGATCGCACGGTAAATAGATGGACATCTTCACAATTAAACGCTAGTCTTATCAAGATACATCGAATGGCTTTTAAATTTAAGAAATCGCTCCAGCCGTTTTTAAGAAAACGTCGATTTACGATAAAAAATCTATCCACATACATACGCACATACTTTAGTTCCAATTGTTGGTCTTGAAACGTTGAGGAGAAAAACATAAAATTAGTGAGTCGGATTTTTTGGTGAAAATATGAATTTCTCTTTCGGGATTACTTAACTAATGGTTAATTGATTGATTAGTTGGTTAATTGAATTTTTTCTAGGTGTTCGTGTATGCCCTGCGCCTCCAGAGACTCGAAAAGCAACGCCAATATTATTAAAGACAATTGCTGCGAATGCAATTATGCAGCTCTCAAGAGGATGTTGACCCACGGAGAGGTGAGAAACGTAACATTTACGAAACACTGACGAAACAAATGTTACTCAGTTTATTCCAGTCAATGACAAATTTTTGAATTCGTCGCGATTTTTCTGAAAATACACTAATTTCCCAGCAAACAGCAGACTAGACCAAAGTCGGTCGATTAATAAAAAGTGCATGTAGTTTTTATAGAAATCTTGAGATTTATCATTCCTAAACCAACTAAAAATGTTTGTTTAATAAAAAAAAATAATAATAAACTGTTATAAAAAATCCTTAACTGATATGTCTTTTGAATAATTTTTTTTAGAAATGTTGTAAAATATTATATTATTTCTCAAAGTGAAATGGAAGATGGACGATTAGAGTTTAATTATTAAACAATGATAATAGAACTATAAATTTGTATTATGAATATATATTATGGTGTGAATAATACATTATTATTTTTCAGATTGAAGTGGTTTATGCGACGTATCATGTCGATGTAGGTGAGACTCCGTTTTTCATAGCAGTCGATTACACAAAGAGAAAAATCGTTATTAGTATTCGAGGAACACTCAGCATGAAGGTAATTTATAAATAAATATATATAAATATATATATATATATATATATATATATATATATGTATATATATACAATAATTTATATATATATATATATGGCAGGATATTATTACGGATCTGAATGCTGAAGGTGAACCTTTGCCTTTGAATCCTCCAAAAGAAGATTGGCTTGGTCACAAAGGTAAAAATTCCATTTATTTGCTATTATTAAATTAAAATTGCTAAGTTATTAAAATAGTAATTAATCAAATCTACATAATGCGAAAAATCCGATTTGTCAGTAGAATCCCCTTTTTAATGCCTATGACTTTTTAATATAACATTTTACCAATTTATTATTTATTCTGAAGGTTTATATTGGGTTTACTTGTCAGTAGAGTCTTTATTTTATTTTAAATATCTAAGATTCAGTTTGCTTTTAAGTCATTTCAACGTTCACGTATATTTAACTTCCTTGTCAGTAGAGTCCCTTTTTCCATTTCAAAGTACAGCAAATAGCTTGTCAGTAGACTTCTAAAGCCCTTCCAAAGATTTTTTTTCTTTTCTAAGATCCAGATTTAGTTAGCTTGTCAGTAGAGTTTCACTCTTCATTTCAATGATTTAACTCTATTTTGCTCGTCAGTAGAGTCCCTTTTTAAATTTTTCAATTTGTTCATGGGCAGAGTTCCTTTTTTATTTTTTTTGTTTGTTCAACAGTAGAGTCCCTTTTTGATAGTTTTGATTTTGATTATTAGTGAAGTCTTTTTTATATTATTTTAATTTGCTCGTTAGTAGAGTACTTTTGATCTTTTATTAATGGCAGTCTGCTTGTCAGTAGATTCCTTTTTTAATTTCCATCTAGTTATTTTTCTTTGCTCATCAACAGAGTTCTCTTATGTCGAAAATATATAAAGACGTTGTTCGTCAGTAGAGTTCTTTTCTAAATTTTATATCTAGATATTTTATACTGCTCGTCAGTTGATCTCTTTCTAGTTTTCTATCTAGATATTGTATTTTGCTCTTCAGTAAAGTCCTTTTATTTCAATTTGCTCCTCAGTAGTCTTTTTCTCGCGTTATACTTTCAGATTTTATTTTTCTCGTCAGTAGATTCCTTTTCTGATTTTCTATATAAGTATCTTATTTTGCTCGTCAGTAGTCTTTTTTTACATAATACATAAGTCGCTTGTCAGTAGTCGTTTTCTAATTTTCTATCTAGATATTTAATTTGCTCGTCAGTAGAGTCCCCTCTTTCATTTTTTCGACATTTTTGATTGATATTCGGACTCGTCAGTAAAGTCCATTTTGTAATTTTCAATTTCTAACATATGTCTAATTATATTTCGGCAAATAAAAAAATACTGAAGAAATAAAAAATAAAAATTCGATCAGAATATGCGTCCAGTCGTCAATAAAGAAGTTTTACTTAAAAAAATAAATAAACAAAGTTAAAGGAAAGCATTCTAATTTTTTCCCAGGAATTGATCTAGATCAAAGAGCTTTAGGAAAAATAATTGAATATTAAATTTTAGGTATGGTGCAAGCAGCTCAGTACATATTAAACGAGTTGGAACAGGATCAACTTTTGGAAAAGGCTTTCGAATTGAATCCGGCTCGGGGGACCAGAGATTTTGGTAAATCAACATTTTACATATAACTACATCAACAATTTTAATATTATACTCTATCGAGTAAATGAAATTAATTATTATCATACTGTGTCAATCACATTTTCAATATTGTAATCTCTCGAGTGAAGAAAATAAATATAAACCACACTTTGATAATCCCTTATTTAATTTGATTTTATTGATTACGGCTTGCTTATGAATAAATAAATAAATAAATAAATAAATTTAGTGAAAAAAATTAATAAACATTATATTTTGATGATAACACTTACAATAATGTACTCCATTGAGTGATCACTATATAAGATTTTCTGTTTTTTAGGTCTGGTTATAGTAGGTCATAGTCTGGGAGCTGGCACGGCTGCAATTCTAGCAATTCTGATGCAAGAAAAGTACGAGCACCTGATTTGCTACAGTTATAGTCCTCCCGGAGGATTACTGAGGTAAGAATAGAACAATTGTACAACGATACAATAGAAATTATGAGATATCTATATTTGTCATCAATTAGAGCTTTACGATGTATGAATAAAAGCTTTTTATAGCAAATGGATAATGAATACGAGAGATAAACTAACATTGAACTAAGTTTTAGCATAATAAATTTTTATTTATGGAGAATGTTAGAGAAATATATTATAAATATATATGTGGATCCGATGAGTCAAATATTTTATATTTGACCTGCAACTTTGTAATAATAAATATTTCTTTAATATAAAATAGTTATTCATTCATAAAATGAGTTTTAAAATGTTTTTTTAATTTTTTAGTATGCCAGCTGTGGAACACAGTAAGAAGTTTGTAACATCTGTCGTTGTTGGCAAAGATGTCGTTCCTCGAATAGGTAAGTTTTGTCAAAGAACCAGAAAATAAAGAACAATATTGATTGTACGACATGTAGTAATTAGTTTTCATCTGGTCATTACCTATTATTATTACTCGATTAGTTATTTAAAAAGTCTTCTAATTTGTTATTCTATTTTGTTCGATTTAAAAAGTATTTTAATTTTTACTATATAGTGCTAGAACGATTTGTATTTTATTTTATAAAATCTTTGTTGAGAACTGAACCATTCGAGAAATTAAACAAGTTTTAGAGTAGCCAAAACAGTTTCTGGTTCACAAACGAGAAAAGGGACTCTACTGACGAGCAAACTGAAAAAAGGGACTCTACTGACAGAGCAAAAATAAACAAGGGACTTTACTGACGAGCAAAGTGAAATAAAAATAATGAGATTTTTATGTTTCTCATTTAATTTGCTTTGCTCGTCAGTAGAGTCCATTTTCCCAAAATTATATCCTAATCTTTCATTCCTGCTCTTTCTTTTGTCACTTTTTTTAAATTGATTTGTCTGTAGAGTTCTTTTTATTACTTTTTTCTTTAATTTGCTCATAAGTAGAGTTTTTTTTTTAATTCAGTTTGCTCGTCAGTAGAGTTCTTTTCTGATTGAAATATGAATTGTAGTTTGCTTGTCATAAAATATTAAAAGACAAATTTAATTTTGCTCGTCAGTAGAGTCCCTGTTTCAATTTAAATCTAAATTCAGTTTGCTCGTCAGTAGAGTCGTTTTTTAGGTTAAATATGAATTTAGTTGGCTCGTCAATAGAGTCCTTTTTGTAAAGCGAATATAAATTTGGTTTGCTCGTCAGTAGAGTTCCTTATTTTATTAGTTTTTGTGCGAGTGTATAAATATATAGATATGTTCATAAAGAGACATTACTGACGACCAAACTGAAATAAAAGTAAAAAAGGACTCTACTGAGGAGTAAATTAAAATAAAAATAAAAAAGGGACTCTACTGACGAGCAAATTAAAATGAAATTGAAAAATAGGCTCTTCTGATGAGCAAACCCAAATAAAATTAATTGAATCTTTATGTTTCCCTTTTTATTTGATTCCCTTAAAAGTAGATCCCTTTTTACTTTTATTACGATTTGCTCGTCAGTAGACTCCTTTTTTTAATTTTATTTCGGTTTAGTCATCAGTAAAGTTTCCGTTTTTCAAAATAATATTTTAATTTTTTTATTCCTAGTAAATTTACTCTTTCTTTGATCACTTTTTATCATTTTTTGTAATTTTCTCGTCAGTAGAGTTCCTTTTTTTAAATTCGGAGAGAAAAAATGTAACTCTACTGACGGGCAAGAAGCTGCAATCTTATTATTTTTATTTACTGGTCAGTAGAGTCCCTTCTCCGCTTTTATTTATGAAACAACAATTTTGTTCTGTATAATTTTTTTATAAAGAAATAATATAATAAATCTAACCGGAGGAGTTCTAGTAAATTGAAATATTTGATTCAAATTCAGGGAACAAAAATGACCTAACCTTCATTGACAACTGTCAGATTCCATCACCAAAATCAACTATTTTTTTTCCTCATAATTAATTAATAATAATAAATAATTGATTTTAAATATAAATATACTCACAAGAACGTGTTTCTTACATATATTGAGTTATGGTTCTCTTTTAAATAAATAAATAAAACTTGTCTTCTTGTGCACAACGCGAGCAAAATACTTTCACAATACACAATTGTAAAATACTTTTCATAACTATATAAACATACACATTTTATTCATGTTTTACGTATTTATCACTAATAAATAATATTAAATCATTATCGATTTGGAAAAACATTATTATTACATTTTAAAATACATTTTTTTCAAACTATTTCTTAACTGTCAAACACCGAACAACCGCCATATTTCTTTCATAAACTCGCGTGAAGTTGGTGTTCGGTGTGAAGTTAACCACTAACGCATATGTCAAAAAATCATTAAATAAATTTGAATTCAAAACAATCTAATTCACTTATGAATTATGATTAAACATATAATTGAGTCGCTCAGTGCACACATCGATTAACTCCATAAAGCAAAAAGTTGAGAAACGCGATGATTTAATGTATATTGTTATTTAAAATGATAATATGAATTCAAATATAAATGTAGAAGCGTTGATGCACGGCCAGAACAGACACAGTGTTACTGAAACGATTTACATTATACAGAGTATGGAGTTAATCGAAATGGCTTCTGAAATAAATTACTTATTATTCAATGGCCAAAAAAAATGCCATTTAACGGTGCTAATCTTTATTATTCCGGAAAGTTATTATAAATAGTAAAAGTTATGATTATACCAAGTTCTTTCCCACTAATATCTCAGTTTTTTCAAAAAGTGGAGTTAGTCGATGTGTGCACTGAGCGGCTCATTTATCGATTTGAAAAACATTTTAAAACGCATTTTTCTACCAACGATTTCTTAACTGTCAAACACCGAACAACCGCCATATTTCATAAACTCGCGTGAAGTTGGTGTTCGGTGTGAAGTTAACCACTAACGCTTATGTCAAAAAAGCGTTAAATAAATTTAAATTTAAAAAATCTAATTTATTTATGAATTATGATTAAACATATAATTATCGATTTGAAAAACATTTTAAAATACATTTTTCTGCCAACGAATTCTGCCAGCCAATTCAAAATCTGAACAGCCGCCATATTTCTTTTTTCGAAGTTGGTGTTCGGTGTGAAGTTAACCACAACGCTTATGTCAAATTCGATAAATAAATTTAAATTCAAACAATCTAATTCATTTATAAATTATGATTAAACATACTTAACTATTAACCTATTTCTTTTCTATTAGGTCTGCACCAAATGGAGGCCCTAAGAGCCGACCTTATAAACGCTATTAAAAGATCCGTCGATCCGAAATGGAAAACGATAGCGTGTGCCACGATGTGCTGCTGCTGCACCTCGTGCGCCCCTCAGCCGACGAGCGTCAGCAGGATGAGGTCGGACGATAATACGATCGATGATTATAAATTAGTAAGTAGATATATATTAATAATATTTATTAGAATATTGAGAATTAAGAGGCCCAAATTTTGTAAAAAAATAGAAATGTTATGGTAGTTGCAAGCAAACTTCGGTGCGCATAAAACCTAACCTCCAAAAGGAACAAATGTGGAATAACAATTTTATCATAGTGCTTATTTTATTTATTTAACTTATTTTTTCTATCACTTTGTTAACGCATGGGTCAATTATCAGGGGATAAAATAGAAATGTTATATTACGGTTACTGACGAGCAAAGTACATATCTAGATTATTTTCAAAATCTCTTTAATAGTGTAGATAAAAAATGAAAAAAAGGAACTATACTGACGAGTAAATTACATATTTGAGTTATTTTGTTCTCGAAAATAATATTTTACTAATTTATTTATCAATCTAGAGAAAAAATTAAAAGGAACTCTACTGAAAGTAAAAATGTATAAAGGAAAGGAAAAAAGGACTCTACTGACAAGCAAAAAAATGAAAAAGGAACTCTCTTTAATAATGTAGATAAAAAATTAAAAAGGGACTCTACTGACGAGTAGAGTAAAAATCTAGAAAGGAAAGGAAAAAAGGACTCACTGACGACCAAAACAAAACTATAAAAGGAACTCTACTGACGAGCAAATTTAAATATATTGAATAATTTGTTGTCGAAAATAATATTTTAAAATCTAGATAAAAACTGAAAAAGGGACTCTACTGACGAGCAAATTAATCTATAAAATCTAAAAATTTACAAAGGCAATAAAAAAGGACTCTACCGACGAGCAAAAAAATGATAACGGAACTCTACTGACGAGCAAAGTATATATCTAGGTTATTTTCTTGTCAAAAATAATATTTTACAATTTGTTCCAAATTTGTTCGTCAGTAGATTTCTTTTTAATAAGAAAAACAATTCAAACAAACAAGAAAATTTGTGAGGTAAAGCCTGAGAAGCTTGTTAAACACATCTTTTCTAGTCGAGAGTGAATTTATTTCGAAAAAAATAGAAATATCATATTACGGGTCTATATATAGATTATATATATAGATAGATTATAATCATATGAGTTCGTAGTCACAAACTGTCCGAAAGCTATGTCTTTGCTGTTTGACACACAAAACCTAACCTCCAAAAGGTAAAAACGTCAGAATATTACTTTAGTTAGACTTCACAAATATGTATTATCAAAGTGACATCAGATAGTTGCACTATTAAATAGATAAAATTGTTATTTGTTATTTGTGCGTTTTGTAGGTTAGATTTTATGTGTCAAACAGCAAAAATTTAGCTTTTGGACAGTTTGTGTCTATGAACTCATACGATTATAGGCCCGCAATATGATATTTCTATTTTATCCAAGATAAATTCACTCTCAATTTGAAAAGATGTGTTTAACGAGCTTCTTAGACTTTACTTCAAGAATTTTCTTATAAAAAAAGAACTCTACTGACGAACAAATTTGGAAAAAATTGTAAAATATTATTTTAGAGAACAAAATAACCTAGATATCAAATATGCTCGTCAGTAGAGTTCCTTTTTTAGTTTTTTGCTCGTCAGTAGAGTCCTTTTTTCATTGCCTTTGTAAATTTTTAAATTTTATAGATTACTTTGCTCGTCAGTAGAGTCCTTTTTTCAGTTTTTATCTATCTTTAAAATATTATTTTCGACAACAAATTATTCAATATATTTGAATTTGCTTGTCAGTAGAGTTCCTTTTTTATTTTTTTTGCTTGTCAGTAGAGTCCTTTTTTCCTTTCCTTTATACATTTTTACTTTCAGTAGAGTTCCTTTTAATTTTTTTTCTAGATTGATAAATAAATTAGTAAAATATTATTTTCGAGAACAAAATAACTCAAATATGTAATTTGCTCGTCAGTAGAGTTCCTTCATTTTTTTCGCTCGCCAGTAGAGTCCTTTTTTATCTAGATTTTGTTCGTCACCAAAGTCCACTTTTATAATTATCTATATAGATCATTTTTCAATTTGCTCGTCAGTAGAGTTCACTTTTATGAATTTTTATTTAGATGTTTAATTTGCTCGTCAGTAGAGTCATTTTCCTCTGTCTTATTTTCAAATATTTAATTTGCTCAAAGTTTCTTTTTAATTCCTTAGTCTGTACTGGCAATTAATTTAGAAAAAAAAATATATAAAAAAAGGATTCTACTGACAAACAACGTATGGGAAAAATTTTAAAAAGAACTCTACTGTCGAACAAATTCTGTGAGAAAATATTCAAATGTTATAAATTTAACAAAAAAAAACTCTACTGTCGAGCAAACTGAAATAAAAGAAAAAAAGGAACTCTACTGACGAGCAAATTCAAGATAAATTTAAAATATTACTTCAGACAATAAAAGGACTCTACTGACAAACAAATTAAAAAAAGCTTTTTGATATTAGATTAGATAACAAAAAAACCTTACTGACAAGCAAATTACATATAGATAGAAAATTAGAACAAGACTCTACCGACGAGCAACCTAAATATGTAGATAGATAATTAGATAAGGACTCTACTGACGAGAGAATTATTATCTAGACAAATTAAATATCTACATAAAACTGAAAAAAGGGCTCTACTGACAAACAAATTAAATATCTAGATAGAATATGAGAACAGGAGTCGCTAATGGGGGCGTGCAAAGAGCAGTATAAGAAGGAATTCTACTGACTAGTAAATAAGATGATAAAAAGAGGAGTTGCCTTGTGAAAAATACAAATAGTACTGTATTATAATTTTTAATATATAAAATAAAATTCTTTGCATTCTTATTTTAGGAAACTGTTATTTATGCACTAATTAATTTTATAATTTAATTAATGTTTCTTTGTTTTTAGGAAAAAGTATCTGCCAGGTGTAACTCGGCACATCCAAATGACTCTTCCATAGCTTTAACTCTACATAGGCCATTGTAAGTATTCATATAAATAAATAAATATATATATATATATATATATATATACATACTTATAATAATTTATTTATATTCTAGATATCCTCCTGGAAAAATAATCCACATCGTTAGAAACCATTCAGGAGTCATCGAGTAAGTATTCGAACCAAAATTCTTATCCCACTTCTGCTTTAATAAATATTTTTAACTCTCATCCCACTTCTTCAATAATGAATATTTTATTATTATATATCTCCTAACCCTATACATATAATTTGCTTGTCAGTAGAGTCCTTTTTTAGATGACCAGATCGATTATTGTTTATTTATTTGTTCATCAGTAGAGTCATTTTTTGATATCCTAGATCAAAATCAAGTTTGCTCGTTAGTAGAGTCAGTAGAACTCTTTTTAAAATTAAATTTGCTTGTCAGTAGAGTCCCTTTTCATTCATACAGACTATAATTAAGCTTGCTTGTCAGTAGAGTTCACATATTTATACTTCTAAATCGACATTTCAATTTTATCATCAGTAGAGTTTTTTTTCTAGTATTTAGATTAACATTAATACGTTTGCTCGTCAGTAGAGTCCTTTTTTGTCTCTTGAAGATGAATATATAATTTGGTAAATCAGTGGTGTCCCATTTAAATCTTTTAGCATCTAGATCAAAATCGAGTTTGCTCGTCAGTAGAGTTCTTTTTCAAAATTATATTTGTTCGCCAGTAGAGTCTTCTCCTCGCATCTTTTACATTAAAATCAAGTTTGGTCGTCAGTAGAGTTTTTTACTTTACAATCTGCTATTTTTCTAAACAATTTGCTTGTCAGTAGAGTCCTTTTCTTGTTTTCCATCCAAATACTAAATTTGCTCATCAGTAGAGTCCTTTTATTATCTTCCATCCAAATACCAAATTTGCTCGTCAGTAGAGTCCTTTTCTTGTTTTCCATCCAAATACCAAATTTGCTCATCAGTAGAGCCCTTTTATTATCTTCCATCCAAATACCAAATTTGCTCATCAGTAGAGTCCTTTTCTTGTTTTCCATCCAAATATCAAATTTGCTTGTCAGTAGAGTCCTTTTGTCATCTTTTACCTAAATGTCAAATTTGCTTGTCAGTAGAGTCCTTTTCTCATTTTTCACTTACATTTTGAAACTTAATTTGCTCGCCAGTACACTACTGACGAGCAAATTAATAGAAAAAATATATAAGGGACTCTACTGACGAGCAAATTTAATAAAATTTATGCTCTACTGATAAAAAAATAATACAAAAGAACTCTACTGACGAGCAAATCTAGAAAAATGTCATAAAAGAACTCTACTGAAGAACAAGTTTGAAAAAAAAGTTGAACTCTATTGACAAAAAAAATCAGAAAAAGTGTAAAAAGAACTCTACTGACTAACGGATTTAAAAAAAAAATTAAAAGGACTCTACTGACGGGCAAATTAGACAAAAACTTAAAACTACTGAAGAGCAAATTTGAGAAAATGTCATAAAAGGACTCTACTGACGAGCAAATATGAAACAGATGATAACAAATAATAATAAAATTAAATTAATTGAGAAAATATTAAAAAGGGACTCTACTGACGCGCAAATCTAAAACAAGTGAGAAAAAGAACTCTACTTACTAACAAATTAATTTAAATAAATAAAGTAAAAGGAACTCTACTGACGAACAAATTCCGAAAAGAGTACAAAATGTTATGTTAGAAAAATTGAATTTTGTGCCAAACTTTTGGTAATATAATAAAAAGAGACTCTACTGACGACTCTACTTATACTATCATGTCCAAAAATCTTTAAAAAAAACTTAAAAAATATCAATAGACGACCCCTTTAATGAACCTTTACAATTCTTATCCCACTTCTGCTTTAATAAATGTCTTTCTATTCTCATCCCACTTCTGTTTCATCAAATAACTTTTAAATCTGTTTCTTTAGTACCACAAGAAGTGCTTCCAGTTCGTCTCGAGAAAAGACATTCCGTGCAGTCTGGTGTGACAATGCAGACTTCGATGAGGTCCTGATATCACCCGTAATGGTGCAGGACCATATGCCCGATCAGGTCCTGCTGGCACTCAACAAGGTGATTTTGTAGTAGTCGAAAGAAATTTGAAAGACTGAGATACATTCTTGAGATAAAAGACAGAAATTAAATAAGCCCCAAGAAATTAAATAAGCCTTCGATAAGGGTAGTCGAATGAATACTTGCATTCGATGTACTTTTAAAAGACAACATTTAATTTTATACGAAGACTTGAGTAATTAATATGAACTTGTAATTAATATGAAGTCTTAATACAAAGTGGAACACCTTCTCGATACAAAAATGTTTTGGTTTCCATTAATTGAAAGGTTACTCAAGTTATATTGCAAATTTCTTGTTATCAATATATATTTTACTAAGCCGATTATTTTATACCGGTGGACTTTTTATTATATCTCAGGAATGTAATTTAAAGTACATTTAGTCGTATGGCTGTAAAATAGTTGTCTAATTTAGTTGAGCTTATTTGTGTCATAGATATTTGAGGTTATGTTTCAAGTCAATATTAGTTTTTATGCTAAATTTAGCGCTTATGTAATATATTTTGCTTGTAATGTGCCAAAAATGTCTAGTTATGCTTAATTTAGCTAATATATGTATATATAGTGTAAAATATGCATAAGTATAACTAATTGATAATTTACAAAAGACTTACCTAAATTTTTTCTGAACTGTCAAATTTTGTCCAACGATTACACAATTTAGTAATAGCACAAAACTAAGCACTACACAAGATTAAAACTTATTTAAAACACTTATTTAAGGTATCTAAACGTTGTTTTAAAACTAGTAAAAATGAATAAATGCAAATAAAATCGTTTTTAACCTTTGCAACGCAACTGTCAAACAAACGAAAGCAGCCATTTTGTGTCCTTTAAAGCATCCTGCGTCCTGATTGGTGGAAACACAGGGTTGCCTAATGGCGCGCATTACGACAAGTTT
>NW_020538206.1:0-20990 GCF_003426905.1 Ctenocephalides felis
TACTTGAAAATATATTAAATATGTGCATTTAAGAATGTCTTACAAAACTTTCTAAGAATAGAGGTCGATTCTGCCTTTAAAAGAGGGACTTGGTTTCAATAGAAGACTGCAAATATAATATACATATTGATGTGTGAAGACATTGCATCATGCAATAATTCAGATATCTATATTAGCATGAAAAAGATATCAATGATAGATGAACTTTAAATGTGATCAATATCACATTACAAATTATATGAAATGTAAAAATTATAGCCAAATATAAATACCGAACTAAAATATGTAAATGGAATTCAAATAATAAATGATGGATTGAAGAAATGAGCTGCATTAACTGTACACACATCATCATTATGTACATGCTAGATTTATTTTAAACTTATCAACTTGCATTATACTTTTATTTTGTGCTTGATAACAATATATCAAGCACTAATGAACACAGTAGAACAAGTATGAATTTTTTAGTATCTACATCATTCATTAGTTTTCTCTCATGCATTAAGATTTTTCTATAAATAAATGACCTCCATACAAATAGTTATATTCGCAATGTGTTTGCCATAAATTGAAATATTATGTATATTTTACTAGAAATATACATAAAATTATTTAAGACATATTAGTTTATGTTGTACTTGAGATATTAGTCCTGTAGTCCACAAAAGCAGTACGAAGAAAAACTGTATTAAATTCAGTATAGACAACTTAAATTTTGTAGTTAAGACTAAAGTTTAAAGCCATTCGATGTAACTCGATAAGAACCTAGCGTTTATCAATTCGACGGTCGGCCGAGCCATTTCTTTGTGATTAGCAAAAAAATGTAAATTTTCGTTCTCGTTTTACCTCACAATTTTTGAGAGATTTTAAACATTCATATACTATTTGAAAGATTGGGAATCGCGTTAATTAGTTTTTGTAAAAAATCGGCTGAGCCGTTATTTCGTAATCAATGATGATGAAAAATTATTCTGACGATTTTCGTGAAACATTGTATAGTGATACATTTTGTAGTCTTAAATAACATACTAAAATATTATATGCCAACTATAAGCGGTTGAGTTATAAAAATCCATGAATTTCGGCGCAAGGTTGAGCGATTCTAATCAGAAGCTATGTTGAAGCATGCACGTTTTGTGGTGTTTCGTAGGTAAGCACTGATTACCGTTGACGTCCACACTTGAATAAGATATAGTTTCAGAACACGAATTAGGTAAAATCAAATGTGTTAAACAAGTTTAATTAATTTATACAATTACAAATATTAAGTATATTTGAAAGACTTGAATTGGAAATCGTATTGATTATTTTTAGTGAAAGGAAAATGTTAATTTCGAAGTAGACAATTGAAATTTTATCTAAATACCTGAATCTGAATTTTTATTGATAAAGTTGATTATGTATTCGTATCGGAAAGTTCATGCTATATATGGTTCATGCGACTATTGTCTTAAGACAAAGTGCTCAGTTTTGTAATTATATTAAGACTTAATAAAACGAGGTGTTAACTTGAAGTGAAAAAATAAGGATTTGCTAAAATTTATTCAGATTTATTCAAAAATTGAATTAACAATGAGTTGATTTACGTATATTATATGCATAATATAATATAATATATGAAGAATATGTGTAAACTTCCCGTAGCGTAAGTCATCGTAATCGTTCAAAAATTAAAATCGAAAATTTTTACATAAATTTACGTTTCAAAGGTTTCTGAACATTTTGGCATACCTCAGGAAAATCGATGTGTGTGTGAAACGATTTGAATAATTAAAAAAGCATTGGAATTTTACTTATGAGGGTTATGTTTTGCAGTTTTTGGGAAGGTCGGTCTAACCGTTTTGTTTATTTATCTATGTGTCCAGCCGTTTCCGAAATACAAAGCCAAAGAGTGCAGAAAATGGAATTTAAGTTTTTGAGAAAACAGCATCCGACTTGATAATGATTCAAAAAACATCAATTCGTAATGATTAGAAGACGTTTTTGGCAAAGACTGGTCCAGCCGTTTCGGAGATAAGAATCCGAAATTTATCCGATTTTAGAACGAGCTAAAAGTGTAAAAAATAGCAGTTTTGAAAGAGCAGATCATCCGATTCTAATGATTCAGAATATATTCTATTATGCTTGTGAAGAAGAAACTATTAGTTATTGAAGAAGGTACATTTTTATTCTCAATTTTTCTTAATATATTTGATATATCATCATATATGATAGATATATCATCAAAAATGATTCAGATTTTAATTTTGATTCTAACTAAAATTCTAAAGCTCATTTATATAAGTACTTGAAATAAACAATTTTAACTTTGCAATTCACTTTCATTTCAATCATTAAAATATTAATTATTTAATTATATATAACGTTGATTTTCTTTTCATGTAACGAGTATATAAAATGAGGTCGTCCAATTTATAAACTCTTATATTCTGTCTTTAAAATACGAATAACGAAAGTTATTGTATTTATAATAATAATCAATTTGAAAACGTCTAAAATTCTTCGAATATTTCATTGCGGTACCGAAAGTTTCAGCAATTTGCCTTAAGGAACGCTTGCTTTCAGACCCTAGACAATATTAAGGTGCATCCACACCTAACGAACGAATACGAACGAACATGATGAATAATATGCGCAGATTAAAAATATTAAAGGTGCGCCCACACCTAGCGAACGAGCACGAACGAACATGGATTTCGACATGCGCGTGGGTCACTTTTGTTAGAAATTTTTAATCTGCGCATATTACACGAACGAACATGGATTTCGACATGCGCGTGGGTCACTTTTGTTAGAAATTTTAATCTGCGCATATTATTCATCATGTTCGTTCATGTTCGTTCGTTAGGTGTGGACGCACCTTATACTTGTTTATCTATGTGTGGACGTACCTTAACAAAAGCGACCCACGCACATGTCAAAATCCATGTTTGTTCGTGCTCGTTCGCTAGGTGTGGATGCACCTTTAGAATACCCCGTGTTCAGACCTCAATATCGATTTCCGTTTTATTCCGAGTTTATCGAGTTATCGAGTTTATCGTTGCGTTGCCAAAGGCACAGAGTATAGGAGGAAAGGCATAGATAACAGATAAATAAAGGTAAGCATAGAAGAGGAGAAGCATATAAAAGAAGAGGAGAGGTAAGCGGACGAGCAGGAGCAGGCGATCAGACCCATAGATAAAAGAAGAGTGCGCTTATTTATACTTTATCTGTCTATGGCCGCTCGCCTTGTGTATGTGTGTCTAATTGTCTATGGAGCATTGGTCTCTGTCAACTTCATGAGTGAGAATGCCGGTTGATTTGTTGTGTCGTGTGTTCTGTGTCATAACGCATCGGAAGTTGTGTCATTATGAATTTATAAATATATTGCTAATTATAAGTTATCTCGAAATAAGTGTTATTGAAATAAATAGTACAAATTATTTTGAGGATAATAATAGTGTGAGAATCTAAATGATATGGCACCTACAGTTCAACCGGAGGCCGGAGCTGAAAAACGGAATTGTGCTGGGGAAAGAAGGTTATTGAACATTTTAGTAGTATCTATGATTTAGTTTGAAGTCCTTCATTTAAAACATATAATGCAAACTAATTTCCCATAAATATTTATTCACAATATCAGTTATTCTTAATGTTACAGGTCCGATTTAGCTTGCCGCGTGAAATATTGCAATACGCTACCTGACATTCCATTCGATTTAAAGTTTATCACCTATCCTTTTGAACAAACTCGATTTATCAATTATAATCCTACATCATTGAACGTAATTATCGATATGATGTTTTAACTGAGCACGATTTAGGAGTAACAATTGACCTAATTAATAAGATACATATCAAATTGTGCCGTACGCTCAATTAGATCCTGCAGATGAAAAATTGCTTGAAGAGGATATTTAACTCGCAAGATTCTCAAAGATCTAAGTTTCATAAAAAGAGTGTATCATGGCTACGATCAGAGTACTAATGAGACGATCACAAAGATAAGACAAGAACAGAAAAAGTATCATTGCACTAATCAAATGGAAAAGATGATCAGAGAATACAAGAGTAAGTAAAAAGAACAATTCAGCCACAATCTATGGGAAAGTTGAAGCAAAAGTTGGTTATAATGTCAAAAAGAATTTCAGAGTAAGTTTTGTTAAAATGAGTATTATTAAAGTATTTGCTTTGATTCTTATTTTTTTTTCTACATTATAGGAAGAAACATTATATATGGATCAAGCAAGTCAAATCAAGGCTATAGAAAAAACTTTTGCTGATTCAAAACTACCTGTAGAAAAACATTACAGCAAACCTTCAGTCGTTCCTGTTGAAATTTTACCTGTTTATCCTGATCATAAATCATGGAAATATCCTTGCGCTCAAGTTATATTTGATTCAGATCCTGCACCAGTCGGTAAACAAGTTCCTGCACAAATCGAAGAAATGTCACAAGCTATGATACGGTCATTATCAACAAAAAGCTTTCTTTTAATTTCATATTTCCATGTATATATATTTATTTATATTTAGAGGTGTCATGGATGAGAGTGGTGAACAATTTGTGGCATATTTCTTACCAATGGAGAAAACGCTAGAAAAACGTCTTAATGATATTGCAAATAATGTGCTGTATACAGACGATGTTGAGTACGAATATAAAATGGCTCGTGAATATAACTGGAATGTTAAAAGCAAAGCGTCCAAGGGTTATGAGGAAAATTATTTCCTTGTTGTGAGACAGGATGGTGTATATTATAATGAATTAGAAACTAGAGTTCGTCTCACAAAAAGAAGACAAAAGGCTGGATCACAACCTAACAATACTAGGTAATCAGATATTATAAACAACACTAATGTTAAACATACATATTAAAATTCACATTACTACAATAAATTATTAAATTTTTTAGATTGGTTGTCAAGCATAGACCTCTTGAATCAAAGGAACATCGTGTCCAACGTTATCGCGAACGTCAATTGGAACCACCTCGAGAAGATGATGAGGAAGATGAGGAAGAGGATGATGATGAGCTTGATGCAAACAATGAAAATGAAGACCAGCAATCACAGGTATTATATATATATATATATATATATATATATATATATATATAACACAATTCTTGGTTAAAAACAAATGTAGATATTAAGAAATTTATTCAAAATCACACCATGAATATGAATTGAATGTTATTGTTTTATAATCATTCATATCAATTCACACATTCTTTCCAAAAAATATATATCCTTGCATGTCAACAATATTCTGTTTTAACAACTCAATAAAATCACCTCTATTTTTCATATAGGAAAGTATTACAAAACAGGGTGAGAATGATGAAGACGAAATGAATGCAGATCAGAATCACAAAACTCAGAATGGGGTTCAAGGTGACGAATCTCCTGGCTCAAATCGTAGCCATAGAGCAGAAGTCGGAGTAAAAGCAATAGCAGAGCTGGAGTGGAAGCAGGAGTAGAAGTAGAAGTGGGAGCAGGAACAGGAGTAGAAGTGGGAGTAGAAGTAGAAGTAGGAGCAGAAGTAGAAGTGGTAGCAGGAGTAAAAGTAAAAGCAGGAGTAGAAGTAAAAGCGGTAGTCGAAAAGTAAAAGCCCAAGTAGAAGCAGAAGTAGAAGCAAGAGTAGAAGTAGAAGCCGTAGTAGAAGTAAGAGTCGAAGCAAGAGCAGAAGTAGAAGCAAAAGCCCAAGCAAAAGCAAGAGCCGAAGCAGGAGCAAGAGCAAGAGCCCAAGCAGAAGCAGAAGTAAGAGTCGAAGCAGAAGTAGGAGCCAAAGCAGAAGCAGAAGTAGAAGTAGAAGCAGTAGCAAAAGTGGAGCTAGGTAGTTTTCTCAAGCATTATTCTTTGAAGTGGTGTAAATAAGGAACATATAATTATTCAGATAGCTTTAATAATTTATTGAACATTTTCCTTAAATTTTAATTTATTATCTGTTATGAAATTGTGCTTAAAACATTGATCATACAAACTTTTACTGCAATGATTTATGAGCTAAATATTGAAATAAAAACCGTAATTGCTGATAATTGATTTGAAAAATTACCATTTATTGTTAGAAGCGGAAGAAGCAGAAGCAAGAGTAGTAATGCGAGCAGTAGGAGTGGTAGCAGAAGTAAAAGTAGATCCAAAAGCAAGAGTTCTTCCAGGTATTTATCATAAATGATATTAAGATATTTTATGGATAGTATATCTACTATAAAATGTTATAACAAATTTTGCTATGTTAACATTTTCATTGAACTAAAAGCCTTAATTTGCAGTATGCAATTTCTTTCATATTGCATAAAAAGCATCCTTCTGAAAAATATCTTTTGAAATGATTTTTTTTCAATATCTAAAATATTGCCAAAATTCATATTGCCTTAGTATTAGTTTTTCCAGTTTTTTTTTTTTTTGTTTCTTTTATATCTTGGTGGGGGTGACTACTTTATTATTTTTTTTGCTTTATATATTTATATACTTTTCAAGCATTTTTGAATTTGACTAGTTTTATAAAATGTTTGTTACTACATTTTGATATAATGTGTATAAAAATTGAACTTGTAAGTTTAAGCCTAATTTTATTACTTATTTAGATTTTGTGACAAGAAAGATTACAAATGCGTGATTTTTAAAATACACAAAAAATTTCACCGATTTTGTTATGCTTTATTTCAGATCGCGTTCCCGATCACGTTCCGCATCGGCTCAGAGACGATCTTCTGCTGCAAGTTCACGTTCAGGGTCTGAATCTGAAAAAAGTCACTCTGACAGTGATTCAAAATCTGATTCAGGATCGGATTAATAATATGTACAATTTTAACAATTACGCAGTATGTATGAATATATCATGCATACTTAAATTTTTCTGTATGCAAGTAATTATATATATATATATATATATATATATAATATATATATATATACAACAGTAATCTGAATGTGTATATACATGTGTACATTTTTTTTTTTTTATTATAAACTAATAAACAATGAAGTGTTAGAAGCAGTTATTCTTCGTAGGGAATTTTGTGTATTTATGTGCAGTAATTCATCACATCAATAAAGCAATAGGGAAAAAATGACATTACATATTTAAATTGAAATCATGTTATTTTAATTCATAACATGGATATTTAAGTCATTGTCACATGGATCAAAAGGTCAACAATTTGTATTTTGTTTTCATAATTCACTTCTGGTTAGAACATTTATTTATATTTTTGTGGTCATTTATCACTTTGACATTTTTTATATGAGTTTACTCATTCAACTGTTACAGAAATGTGCTTGTTTGAATTAATGTTTAGTGTCTAGTACAATATTGATGATTCGTAACTAAATAATTATATTTACCTGTAGTATTAACATTTAATTTTGAACACCACGATGCATCCTTATGGGAAAGTTAAAACTTTTTTTTTTTAATCTTTTTCCTACGAGAGTTCCACAGGAGTGTCGATCAGTAGCTATTGAACGGATCAATCATAATAACATATTTTAAGATTTTTCGATCATCATCAATAAAAATGAACCCATTTAAAAGTTAAATGTAACACTACTAAAGATCTAAAAATTGCAATAAAAATTTAAATTCTCAATAGTTCTCATATTGATAAATTTGTAGCAAAGGTTGACACACATATCATCTGTCATCCATAGACAACTTCCGTATACACAGGTAGTCGAGTGGATGTCGACCGTGAACGACGCTCTTAGCGAAAGGGTTAATTAACTGCGAATCGGCGGAGCCGTAGCAAGACATTTGCATTTAAGCTGGTATAATACAAGAAATAATTTAAAAAATGGGTATATAATACGATTAATAATTTTTTTTGTATGGGACAATAGACACTTCAGGAGAAGCCAAAAGCAAAAAAATGCAGTTATCACGGAATGATCTGTATTACTTTGCACGCCGTTAAGTTTTTGCCCAATATTTTTACTTGATTATTCGAAAATGAAATCAAGCAGCCAAACGTCCTGGCGAAAAATGGAGAAAATAAGATAGACTGACAAATATATAAGTTCTGCAAAGTGTGAAAAAAGAACTCATGGTTCTCGGTACTATGTTGAAAAAGGAATTGAACTTTCTTTGTAAGGTTGTTGAAGGATTGAGGAAGTAATCATATGTTCGATAGTACAGGAAAACGAACTTTGAAGAACACACGCAGAAGCATAGAAGCAAAATACGAACTATAACTCTCTGAAGTACGCTATTGACACGAATAATATTTTCGTATATATTAAATATTTATGTAAATTTACACAATTTATATTGTAATTATATATACATATGATATAAAAACACTGTTTTATTTTGAATCGTCAATGATAACTTTTTCACTCCAGGTTATAGCTGGTGAAAATATACAGGGATTATATATGGATGAATAGTTTTTGAAAAATATAATCATGATAAAGAATTTCCATTTAATTTATACAGATTTTTTGAATTATTCTGAATTATGTTTATGCTACTTGTATTAATGCAAAATGCCACTTACAATTAGCTTTTTCTACAATTAGCAATTAAATCATCTAACCTACTTTTGCCTTTATGGTGTTTTTCATACGTGACGCGTATGAAAATTTTTACTATTATAGATGCCTAGATAATAGTTAACTGCTAAAAAGAAACCTGCTTCTTTGCCTATTTTATTGTTAGTTTTTCGGCAAGGTCAGCAGATCTTTAGAAAACCATGAAAACTAATTTTTCACTAAATCATTTTTAGTTTCAACTTAATATAAACTATACCCAATCGCTGCATGATCGGGAAACATATGGTGGTTGGAACGTGGTCCGGTAATGTAATTGCGTTGTGACTCACCGGTGAGTCACGCGGTCTTGAACATGTTTTAAATTTTTGGCGGTTATATATATATATATATATATATATATATATATATATATATATAAGACAACGTCGGAAAGTTAGAAAAAGTAGCTAGAAAACCGTGGAAAACCCAGGAGATGATAAAGAAAATGGATAAAAGTACAAATATACAGATTCGAGGATGTATAGAAAATTGAATAATGAATTAAGGGTTAACAGGATAATGAAACATCAAAAACAAGGTAGGTATGATTTAATGTTTCAGGTTACAAAGGAAATGGACTGTAATAAAAAGAAAAGCAGAAAAACATACAAAATGGAAGACGACAATGGAAATAGAGTGAGTGACCACAAGAAAATTTTTAGTGTATGGGAAAAATACATTGAGGAATTGTACGATAGAGAAAATCGTCCTGATAATATTGAGATTGAAGAAGAGAAAGAAGGGGACAAGGACGACAAGGAACCGTGCATATTGAAAAGCGAAGTCGAGAGAGCAATAAATGAGATGAGAAAATAGAAAGCAACGGGAAATGACGACTAACAACGGATTGAGGAAACTGACCAAATTGTTGAATCAAATATACCGAACGGGCGAATGGCCTAAGGACTTTCTGGATATCACGATGATAGTTCTTCAGAAAAACCCCAAAGCGAATAAACGCAGTGACCACAGGACGATAAGTTTAATTTCGCACACAGGAAAGGTTGTGGCCAAAATCCTTACGAGACCACTTAAAAATAAAATCGAGCAGTACATGAGCGAAGACCAGTTTGGTTTTAGAAAAAGAAGAGGCACCAGGGACGCTATTGGAATATTAAGGATAATGTCGAATAGATGTCTCGACGTTAAGCAGAACATATACTTCTGTTTATAGATTGGCAGAAAGCTTTTGACAGAGTCAGCTGGAATAAGCTTATGGGAATTTTAAAATCTATTAACGTCTATTGGAGGGATTGCAGGCTGATCCAAAATCTATATATGGGACAGAAAGTAAAGGTTCGAGTGAACCAGGCAGATACAACAGCGTTGAAATAGGTAGAGGAGTGCCGCAAGGATGCACAATTCTGAAAAGAAGAGGAAACTGGATCGGCAAAAAGAGTGTCTCTGGCAAAACGTCGTTGAGGGTAAAATAGAAAGAATTCGGCAAACCATTGACGGCTTACGCGAGAAGAGAAAATACAGGGAACTGAAAGCCGAAGCACATGATCAAGAAGCACGGAAGCAGAAGTTTGGAAAGGAAAATACATGAGAAAATAGGGGAGGGGGAATAGTGGTAATGGGGATAATAGATGAAGGGTAAGGGAATCATTATTTGTGGCGGCTTTCACACTATCCCACACAGCACATGGTTGACATAGGGTCAACCTATGGTCGTCACAATGGGCTGTAGGGTTAACCTATGGTCAACCAACTGGTACCATATATGAACATAGGTGAACCCATGGCGGCACATATGTCAGAGCCCTGGTTTGACCCATGGTCAACCCGACGGGTTCAATACGGGTATGCTATGGGGCTGGAATGGTATCGCGATGGGTCAAAATGGCGGTATATAGTGCAACAATTGTTGCATACTTTCCGTGCGTATTTGTATTAAATATAAATAATCCATATAGTTATAAAAATCAAATGAACTAAAACTGCAACTCCATAAGTAATATATTTATTAAAAATAATTTCATTTACATTACTAGAAAATAACTAAATTAAACTAACTTAACTAAATTTTTGGTGATTATTATCCTAAAACCTATTATTTTCTATGTATAGTATTATTATTATTTATATAATTTAAACTAATTATTCACATTGGGTTCACCATCTTCTAAAGCACTGAAAATAACAAAATTTGAATTATAGTTTTACAGGTTTATTTTATCAAATAAAAAATGTTAGTTGACATTTTCGAAATATGTGGAATATATTTCAACTTACGGAAAATGCAAATAAATCTGTCATGGGCATGACGGTATATGTATATTTAGCAGTATATATAATTGATTTGTCCACTTTTATCCATTGGGTAACATCATATTTAGCGATATCTCTGCTATTCTCACATCTGTCAATAGCTGCTCCACATCTAGCAGTTCTGCCTCTGTCCGAACAGGAAATTTATTATAAACTGCCAGTGTATAATCAGGCAAATCATCCTTCATATCACACTGGCATCACTGCTTATTAAGCCTATATTCATTAAAACCTGGTGCCGTAATGAATCAGCCTTTTTATTAATATTGAATGTAAAATCTGAACAATATACAACCTTATACTGAGGTTTACCACAATATTCTATCAAATGTCCTTCGAAATGCATAGACATCTCACAAGCTCTAGGCATGGCTACAGGCCTTACATGTTTTCCCATAAAAAGTTCTTTTACCTCAAAGTATCTTTCATAACTTTGCTGCAATGGTTTCTCTGACTTCCGTATGTATTTTTTCAAGACCTGCATGTAATTCTCAAATTTAAAGGCACTAAATGAATCAAGTGTACCAAAACTTCTGGTGTCATTAGCTAAGTGTAAAATGTTATATATATTATGACTTACATAATGATCTCCATATAAACCTTAAATCTTTCAACAAAATGATGAAGTAGTTGCTGAGCATAATCTAAAAGATCATTTAATAACGTGTTGCTACATAAAATTTTAATAGCAATATGTAAAGTAAGAAAATTTTTATAAAAGTCATTTGAAATATGACATGAGATTTCAAAACTACTGGACCACTATACAATAATAATTGTCTAAATTCTGTAGCTTTCCATGGTCTCATATATTTCAATGATCGAGGCTTCCTAGCAAAGTCCTTGGATATATAAATCTTTAAGCTGCATAAAAAATTGGAAAAGTCATTAGTTTTAGCACATGGCAAACGAATTGGAAGCTCACCTTCAGTCCACAAAAGCATCAATCTCTTAACTGCTCCTAAACAAATCAAATTCATATAGTCAAGTGGTACATTAGTAACTAAACAAATGTACGGTATTTCAAGCAATCTCGTATAGCCATTGTGGTAGTCTTCATCTTCTAAGCTTCGAAAGTGTTCAGCTGTTCTTGCAGGTGATTGCATTTTTGGAAAGCAAATTCTGCGATTAATATTTGAACCACGAGCAAGACATTTCGAGCAACAGAAGCAGCCTGTGTGTCCCTTTTCTGCAATATAAATGATTTGGCGGGAGTATCACAAACAAAATATTTGATGCGTACCTTATATTGTTTCCCATTGTGATCAAAACCCTCAGTGCTTAATAGACCAAGCTGACATGTTCGAAGAATTCGAGAGAGGCAAACCATCTACATTAATTTCTAATTCAATGATAGAAGATATCAATTTCAACCTATCAATAGAATCTTTCAATCCAGTTAATAAACCAAAATGAATATATTCACCTGGACTTACAACTTTTGATACAGCAGTTCTTTTTGTTTTCAGAAGTGTTCTACTATCTGCTGGTAAATCACTGAAACAATCATGAAGTTTTAGCCCTTCAAGTAGTGCGAATACAGCATTATGAGGTATCTGACAATTCACAACCCAGTCTGCTAAAAATTGTCTTGCATCAAAAACTTCAGTTATATCTTCATTGGAACTATCCTCGCTATATGAAAGAGAAATATAATCATTTGTTTCAACATCACCCTGTAACTCTGCCTGGCAAGAAGACGGTCCTTCAAAGTCATCTCCAATAGAAGCATTAGTCGCAGTTTCAATATTATCTATTGTAAAAGCACTAGTACTAGGCAATCCTTTACGCATTCAGAGTTCTGCAAAACACTTTCCGAACGTAATTTCTGCACTTCCCAAAAAAGTCTTCTATAAAAATGTCTATCTGACACAGTCGCAATGTGTTTGCGAATTTTTTTATCAGACATATATATTTATAGAATTTTTTTTGACAAATTACAGAGTCAAACGACAAACAAATTACGAATATATTATATTCTAATATTGTTTAGAATTTTAGTAGCATAAGTATACGTATACAGTACTCAGGTTATATTTGTTCATCGTGTTTATCTATGACAGTCATGAGAACAGACAAAGAAATACAAATGCCGAACAACATAAGTGCCGCCATCTGTGCGCTAGTTGTGCAAACGCCGCGCACGCGTATGCGCATGCGCGGTATATTTGAATACATTTTTCATTTGCCCATAACAACTCGGTGAGTAATGGGTCAGAGTAGGTCGACCATTGTTTGACCCGGCGCGTAACGTATGGGTCTAAGCCCACTGCGTCATAAATTGGCCCATAATGGGCTTATAATAACCCGGTAGGCTGTAAATGGTACCAAACAGGTCGACCATTGTTTGACCCGTGCTGTATGGGCACTTCTTCAATCATTACAAATTGAATAGTATTTGGATCATCAAAACGGAACTCTGTTCTCTCAAAAACTAGTTTTTCTATATTCTGCACTCATTGCTCCCAATCTACAAAATGGCTGGACCTGCTTTAGCCAAAAACTAATCAGCACATCTTCCTATCAACAAAAATCGAATGCATTGCGAACCATTCAAATCGGTTGATCCGTGCGCCCGCAATCGTGGACGAAAAATTGCGGACACACAAAATACACACTCACACACACACATAAATTTTTTAGGTATGCCAAAATGTTCAGAAACATCCAAAGCATGAAGATATGCAAAAACTTTCATTTTCGATTTTCGACCCATTACTATAACTACCCTACGGGAAGTTAATAATACAAAGCGCACAATCTAAAATATTAAGATGCATTGTGAACGCACTATGGTATATTACGTACCACACTCTACATAAAGACTTGTAAATAAGAACTATTAATGAAGTAAAAAACGAATAAAGTAAAAAATACCACAAAAAATTACCAAGTCACTAAAAAAATTGTGTGACGAATCTCCTATTCGAAGATTTAAAAAATGGCCATACGATCTCAAATAGGATGTTAAAAAAGAAGATAATCTCTTTAAAAGCATCGTCCAAAGACCAGCAAATTGTCTTAAAAAATAATGTATATTTTGATTGACAATAAATGAAATGAATACATGCACAAAAAAATCTATTCTATATTCCGTAACTATCTGTATCCGTAAGACTGCGACGCAGCGCTAACGCGCATTGATATTTTATGCAGCACATTTGCTTTGAAAGAGAGGTTCAATATTTTCAATAATGCAATTTTTTTTCAAAAGGTTCAAAATTCTCACAAATCTGATTTTTTCAAATTTTTCAAAAAAGTTTAAACTAGGCTTGCAACGAATAGCGAATATTCGGACACTATTCGGCAGGTTTTTAGCACCTAAGCTAATTTGTATTAATGTAATTACTATCAGTAATTGTTATATTGCTAATGCGCTATATATTCATTCAAGTTTTATGCCTAGACTTGCAACCGCTATTCTGCTACTCTTTGTTATTTAGAAAATAAATGGTATAATCATAGATAAGTAAGCATAATTATGAAATGGGTATAATTATGAAAAAAGCTATTCTTTACATATACGTAAATGTATTTTCAATTATTTCTTTCATAAACATCTAATATTTTCTTTTATAAACTCAATATTATTTTTTATATATTGGGAATGCTAATCATAACAAAATAAATAAAAAATGACCAAAAATATTGTTTGTATATTTTGCGATAAAGAGCCAATAAAGGTTCTGATTAAAATGCTTAGATTTCATATAATGAATGACTTTATTGTATTGATACAACACATGCGTGTAATCATTAAATGATTCATATTAAATAAAATTAACATGTAACAATAAAGTATCTAGTAAATATTCAGAAAAAAGTTCTTCACGTGATCATTTATAATGTCAAAAATCAATAAAGTTTAAATTATATATAATATAATAACGAATTTATTTCTTCATATCATATTATGTAAATAAACGTACCATATTACGGGATGTTAAGGAACGTTGACTTTAAAGACGAATTTTAGAGGAAAATAGGAAAGTGGACGAACTAAATCTGTTATATTTATTAATTAGACTTTTAAGAATATTATAAAAACAAGATTTTCGTCGTAGAACGTCATTTATAGAAATAATCGGCATTTTGCTGAACCACGCGTTTGTCCCTAATTCCGTGATAAAATTCGGCTCGTGAATATAATGCCGGGAGTCGTTGTACGTTATTCCGTGATAGCGCACGATGCTTACATTTTGATCGTATTGCCTTGATAATATAGTTATAAAAAAGGGTTATAAAAAGTGCCGTTAATTATGAAATATAGAGCAAAAAAAGAGAACGAAGCGCACAGGAGACAACTAACATACAGGCCTTTCCCAACACCTGCGCCGCTTACGAAAAATTTACACGTAACTTCGGAACCGACAACAAGAACACTTTTTAACTCCGGCCATAACCCTGTTTTTTTGACTATCACTTAGAGGCTCAATGTCGGCCTTTTTTCAGAGACATTATTACAAATAACATTCTATACACGATACCTATTGAGTCAGACATCGAGGTGGCTGCGATACATCTGACACAGACTCTTTCCAACGAACAATACCGATACGAGACTCAAAAACGACATCATTTAACAAACTGCCCGAATAGATAATTTTAAAAATTAAATTAAAAAAATACACAAGAAACTGTGGCAACTTGCTAGTGACAGACCACTAAAAGGACACGTAAACAGACAAGCAAAATGTATTCTAATGAGATACGCGATCACCGGAACAAAATTCGGACTAAAACATAAACACTGACCCACTCAAAGTTGGGCAAACCGCTATAAAAGGTTGACGCGAAAAAACATCAACCATACCGCCACTCAAACTAGCTGAAAAACAACGACGTCACGACAGCAGCAGACAAAGCGGACTATTGGCAATAAATTTGAAAACATCAACAAACAAAATGCTAATAGTCATATGGAGATCTGAGATGAATGTACACGAAATGCAAAATATTACGGAACAATTTAACGACAAGAACTTACGTATATCCCTGCCACAGTTTACGAAACCAAAACAATAATCAGAAAACTATAAACTATACCGAGCAGAAAAGCACCCGACCGAACATACTACAAAACATTATAAACAACTATCAACAAAGTGAATAACAGTAATAAACACTACTGACTCTAATAACAAACAAAACTAGTGGTCAGTGGCGTCGAAACCAAATTTTTGATGGGTGGGCTCGTTTTTTTTTTTTTTTTAGATAGACAGCCAGTGGTCTCGTTTTTTTTTTTTTAAAGAGATATTAGGCCATATAATTTTTTGAAATTCATGGGTGGGCTGAGCCCCCCCATCAAAATTCATGGGTGGGCTCAAGCCCACGCAGCCCGCGTTGTTCCGACGCCACTGCTAGTGGTGTATGGCATCGTGCCTTAAGGCAAATTGCTGGTACTTCCCGTACCGTAACAAAATGTTCGCGGAATATTAAATGTTTTCCAATAGATTATTACAAATATTGTAACATTGTCTAATATTTATAACAATTATATAAACTGAATTGCAAAGTTGAAATTATTTGTTTAAAGTATATAAGTGAGCTTTAGAACTTTAGCAAGAATTAAAATTAAAATTCAATTCGGATGCTTCGTTCTCACAAAATCTCGATTTCTGCATACTTTACTCTGTATCTCCGTAACGGCTGGACCTGCCTTTGCCTAAAACTAATCAGCACATCTCCGTATCAATAGAAATTAAAGGTTTTTTGAACCATTCAAATCGGTTGTTTCGTGCGCCCGAAAGCGTGAACAAAAAAATGCGGACATACAAAATACACACACACATCAATTTTTTCTGAGGCATGCCAAAATGTTCAGAAACCTTCAAAACGGGAAGATATTCAAAAATTTTCATTTCCGATTTTCGGCCCATTACTATAACTACCCTATGGAAAGTTAATAATGACGAAAGTCTATTTTTCTACTTCGTGAAAAACTTTCACCTTATTTTTATTATTGAAGTCAAGGAAAAAGCAAAATCGTAAAATTACAGACTATTAGCCTCCTCAATACAATGAGTAAAGTGACTGAAAAGTTAGTACTCAAACCACTAAACAAACACATAGATATATTAAAATCATGCCAGACACCAGATATGGATTTAAATCTATCTAGCACTCTACATTTGAAAACACCATCAACTTCAACAGACGAAACCATACCGGATTGGTGTTGCTTCGAGAAGGCTATTGACACAATCTGGATAAACGGACTACTACATAAACTCACAATCCTGAATTCTCCACTCTACATCATAAAACAACTTCATTCATACTTTACAGACCGCAATTTCACCGTGCAAATAGACAACACACATTCGACAGTTAAACAAGTGACGGCGAGAGTACAAGAGGTTCAATCCTGGGACTATCACTGTTTAATGTCTACATTCGTGACATTTCCACTGACGCCAACACAATACTACTGCCTTGCTTATTTATCTATGACTACAGCCGTTCGCTGATGACACTGCCATTTTAACTTCCCGAGCGAAAAGTTTGTTATCATCAAAAAATCCGATTCGCAAATTTTTCTCGACGTTTCAAGCCATTTTGAATCGAATGAAACCAAATTTGGAAAAAGCATGTGTGTGTGAACAGATTTTTTATCTTGAATGGATGTTTTCTCAAAAACGGCTGATTCGATTCCAAAAATTTAGAAGCCATTCGATGTATCTTGATTAGGACTATCGTTTGTCAGTTTTACGCGACGATCTGTGAAGCCGTTTCTTTGAGAATAGCAGAAAAGTGAAAAATTTTCGTCCAAGGATGTTACTATTATTATTATGGAGTGACCTTGGACTACAGACTCAGCTTCATCAATCATACCCATATCAAAATTAGACAGACGTTCAGTAAATATACTGATACTTTGGAACCATAACAGCCCGCTGAGCGTGAGAAACAAGCGGACACTTTACTTGACATTAATGCTACCAATACTCTTGTACGTCGCTCCAGCAAGAAACGCGACAACAAAGATTAAACTATGGCGACTACAGGCTGTACAAAACAAAGCTGTACGGCTATTACTTAACAAATCCAGAGACCCACTTACGAGACACTATCGACAAAATACATACATGACCAAATAAACAAGCTCACAGGGAACAGTTACCTCAAATGTAGGGATCACCCGAATAGTAATATCGCAGCCCTTGCCCAATATTCGTCCGAAATAGTTTGATATGACAAACACGATATGCCAAATTATGGGACCGATTCTGCCGCATAACAGACAAATGTTATTGCAAGGTTATGTTATGAAAAACTTTACAAGCAAATTCGTTCTAAATATTGATAAAAGCCATGGGATTGCTGTGCAGTCAGACGAATTTCTTAGGTTGTCAGATAGAAAACCTAACCTAGAAACAGCAAAAAATGGCAAAAAGATTTAAAAATTTAAAAATTTTATTTAAATACTTTATTTTATTAGATTGTATTTTGAAGCAATGTTCTTTAATACTATGTTTACCCAGTAAACCACAAAACGTAACAAAGCCATGAACGTTACGTAACGCTGGCACGTCCGCACGAACCAGGTACGTAACCTGGGAGGCACACAGAAGCATCTATTTCGCGGGCAAGAACGTAACGGCTGTTTCGTTGCACACTAATACACCGCGGTTACATTTTTGCTACGTATCTAAATTGAATAAAAAAGGTGTCTTTTATGTTACATACTTATTTAATTAAATTTCCTGCAAATATAGAATATTAATAATAATTTCGGATATTTAGTAATTTTATTAAATATTATCATTTACAATATACAAAATTTACATATTACATAGTTAACATTAGAAAACTAAAATTTGATAGTCCATAAAATGTTAGCCTATAAAAATAATTATTTATTTATTCATAATATGTATTATGTTTAACTCTCTTGGCAACTTCAGTTAAATCAGACTTGGCAAAGTTAAGTCTTGCGTTAAATATGTTCAACTCACTTGCATCTGTTAATGTATCTAAAATAGAACCAAACATCTTAGAAACATTGTACACAAATTTTGAATTGAAAACATTGTGAACAAATTAGTCATTTGTGAACATTACCTCTAAACATACTCATTATTTGAAGTTAATGACTATGTAGTTCCTACGATCATATGACAGAGATAATTATTCCATGAACACACACTCAATTTTCTTGCATTGATTTTATCCTATTAATTTTCAAGATCTGAATTACCTAAAAGTAAAACACTACAAATTAGTACTAAATCATATTAGTTAAAATTCTCTTCACGTAGAACCTTAATATACCAATTCTGTAATGCAAGATCATCAGGCTCGAAATACTCAACAATTCATGTTCTCTTCAACACTTAATCCATATAATGTGTGATATGCGGTGCATTCTTTGTTTTCCTTCTTGAATGTTTTTAAGTCTTGCTTGTTTCTTTGGTGACAATTTATCTTCTTGATTAGAGCAAATTTCCCTAGTTTGAATTCCATTTTGACATAACCCATAGGGGTTATGAGCACTCTTTCTCTACAATTGAAAAGCAATTTATATCAGTTTTTGCTTAACTGAATAGTTCTGATACTAATGAAATTATAAAGAATATGTATGATACCATATATATTACACTTATCTACCTATAATATTTATATCATATCATTGAATTGAGGTTATGTGATTTTTGACTGGTCTGTCAGAAATTTCAATAATTATGTGATAAATCAATTATCACAATACATAAACAGAATTTGCATTGCACATGACCTATATACTGAAAATAACTAATTAGTCATTAATATAATAATTTGTAAATTAAAAAAAAAAACAGTGCAATTATACTCACCTTTGCTGGTTTCGTATTAAATATGTGAATTTCCTAAAAGTAAAACATTACAAATTAGTACTAAATCATATTAGTTAAAATTCTCTTTGTGTAAAACATTAATATACCTATTCTGTAATACAATATCATCACTTAAGAAATACTCCACAATTCATTTTCTTTTCAACACTTAATCTTAATATGTGTTCTTATTTATCGATATGTGTTCTTATTTTCTTCTCGCATGTTTTCAAGCCTTGCTTGTTTTTTTTTTGGTGACAAAGGATTAATAATTTCTAATATATTATCTAACTTTGTATTTATCTTCTCTATTGGAGAAAATTTCCCTAGTTTGAAATCCATTTTCGTAGGGGTTATCAGCACTGTAATTTCTCTAATTGAAAACCAACTTATATCAGTTTGTGCTTAGCTAAATAGTTCTGATACTAATGGAACTATAAAAAATGAATATGTATAAAACTATATAACTTACTTCTCTTTATTCATATATCACTGAATTGAGGTTATGTTTCTGACTGGTGTGTTAGAAATTTCAATTATTACATGATAAATCAATTATCACAATACATGAACAGACTCTGCATTGAAGGCGGCCTATATACTGCAAATGACTAAACATTATTATAATAATTATAAATTAAAATATATTTCAGTACAATTAGACTCACCTTGTTTGCCGGTTTCATATTAAATACTTTTCCAGCTGACTGTTTAACTAATTTCTACAACTGATTTCGCACTAAATATAAAAGCAATTAATAAATAACGCTTCAATAAAGGAAATATCTTGCATTTCAAACATACACGATAAAATACTCAATTATGCGTCCACGATGCACTGACCGAGTTAACCTATATTTAATTTGACATTTCGATCATAAAACACTTCACGGCTATGTCAAAGGCAAATGTATGTGACCGTGCAACGTACCACGCCACGTACCGACAGATATGAACAAAGCAGTATTATTAAACGTTTAAACGCGTCGACGGTGGTTAAAGCTCACAAATACGTAACAGCATCGGTTCGTTTACTTAACATCAGTTTCGAAACGAAAGTTACAAAATGTGTTTAACGTGTGTGGTAACTTCTGTGGGTACTGGGATATAACTAAAAAGCCACTCAACATGTTTTTTGTTTGATTTGGATCCTCTGATAATAATAAGGAAATTTACAATATCACGAAATTATTGAACCATATTGTAGTCATTGAAGCGCCCAAAAAGAGAAAAGGCACAAGGTGCCAAAATTATGATCATTGCAAAAACATATTGCAATCGACCATTTGCTTGTGTCAAATGTGGAGAAAATCATAACTCAAAAATTTGCGAAAAACCAAAAAGTACGCCTGCTACGTGCGCATTTTGTCTTAAAGATCACCC
>NW_020538206.1:21990-36581 GCF_003426905.1 Ctenocephalides felis
GGAAGTACCAGCAATTTGCCTTAAGGCACGATGCATACACCACTAGCAGTGGCGTCGGAACAACGCGGGCTGCGTGGGCTTGAGCCCACCCATGAATTTTGATGGGGGGGCTCAGCCCACCCATGAATTTCAAAAAATTATATGGCCTAATATCTCTTTAAAAAAAAAAAAACGAGACCACTGGCTGTCTATCTAAAAAAAAAAAAAAAAAACGAGCCCACCCATCAAAAATTTGGTTTCGACGCCACTGACCACTAGTTTTGTTTGTTATTAGAGTCAGTAGTGTTATTACTGTTATTCACTTTGTTGATAGTTGTTTATAATGTTTTGTAGTATGTTCGGTCCGGGTGCTTTTCTGCTCGGTATAGTTTATAGTTTTCTGATTATTGTTTTGGTTTCGTAAACTGTGGCAGGGGATATACGTAAGTTCTTGTCGTTAAATTGTTCCGTAATATTTTGCATTTCGTGTACATTTCATCTCAGATCTCCATATGACATATTAGCATTTTGTTTGTTGATGTTTTCAAAATTTATTGCCAATAGTCCGCTTTGTCTGCTGCTGTCGTGACGTCGTGGTTTTCAGCTAGTTTGAGTGGCGGTATGGTTGATGTTTTTCGCGTCAACCTTTTAGCGGTTTGCCCAACTTTGAGTGGGTCAGTGTTTATGTTTTTAGTCCGAATTTGTTCCGGTGATCGCGTATCTCATTAGAAATACATTTGCTTGTCTGTTTACGTGTCCTTTTAGTGGTCTGTCACTAGCAAGTTGCCACAGTTTCTTGTGTATTTTTTTAATTAATTTTTAAAATTATCTATTCGGGCAGTTGTTTAAATGATGTCGTTTTTGAGTCTCGTCGTATCGGTATTGTTCGTTGGAAAGAGTCTGTGTCAGATGTATCGCAGCCACCTCGATGTCTGACTCAATAGGTATCGTGTATAGAATGTGTTATTTGTAATATGTCTCTGAAAAAAGGCCGACATTGAGCCTCCCAGTGATAGTCAAAAAAACAGGGTTATGGGGGAGTTAAAAAGTGTTCTTGTTGTCGGTTCCGAAGTTACGTGTAAATTTTTCGTAAGCGGCGCAGGTGTTGGGAAAGGCCTGTATGTTAGTTGTCTCCTGTGCGCTTCGTTCTCTCTTTTTGCTCTATATTTCATAATTAACGGCACTTTTTATAACCCTTTTTTATAACTATATTTATCAAGGCAATACGATCAAAAATGTAAGCATCGTGCGCTATCACGGAATAACGTACAACGACTCCCGGCATTATATTCACGAGCCGAATTTTATCACGGAATTAGGGACAAACGCGTGGTTCAGCAAAATGCCGATTATTTCTATAAATGACGTTCTACGACGAAAAATCTTGTTTTATAATAATCTTAAAAGTCTAATTAATAAAATATAACAGATTTAGTTCGTCCACTTTCCTATTTTCTCTAAAATTCGTCTTTAAAGTCAAACGTTCCTTAACATCCCGTAATATGGTACGTTTATTTTACATAATATGATATGAAGAAATAAATTCGTTATTATATATATAATAATTTAAACTTTATTGATTTTTGACATTATAAATGATCACGTGAAGAACTTTTTTCTGAATATTTACTAGATACTTTATTGTTACATGTTAATTTTATTTAATATGAATCATTTAATGATTACACGCATGTGTTGTATCAATACAATAAAGTCATTCATTATATGAAATCTAAGCATTTTAATCAGAACCTTTATTGGCTCTTTATCGCAAAAAATACAAACAATATTTTTGGTCATTTTTATTATTTTGTTATGTAGCATTCCCAATATTATAAAAATAATATTGAGTTTTAAAAGAAAATATTAGATGTTTATGAAAGAAATAATTGAAAATACATTTACGTATATGTAAAGAATAGCTTTTTTCATATTATACCCATTTCATATTATGCTTACTATCATGATTATACCATTTATTTTCTAAATAACAAAGAGTAGCAGAATAGCGGTTGCAAGTCTAGGCATAAAACTTGAATGAATATATAGCGCATTAGCAAATATAACAATTACTGATAGTAATTACATTAATACAAATTAGCTTAGGTGCTAAAAACCTGCCGAATAGTGTCCGAATATCGCTATTCGTTGCAAGCCTAGTTTAAACTTTTTTGAAAAATTTGAAAAAAATCAGATTTGTGAGAATTTTGAACCTTTTGAAAAAAAATTGCATATTGAAAATATTGAACCTCTCTTTCAAAGCAAATGTGCTGCATAAATATTCAATGCGCGTTAGCGCTGCGTCGCAGTCTTACGGATACAGATAGTTACGGAATATAGATAGTTTTTGTGCATGTATTCATTTCATTTATTGTCAATCAAAAATATACATTATTTTTTAAGACAATTTGCTGGTCTTTGGACGATGCTTTTTAGAGATATCTTCTTTTTTAACATCCTATTGAGATCGTATGGCCATTTTTTAAATCTTCGAATAGGAGATTCGTCACACAATTTTTTAGTGACTTGGTAATTTTTTGTGGTATTTTTACTTTATTCGTTTTTTTACTTCATTAATAGTTCTTATTTACAAGTCTTTATGTAGAGTGTGGTACGTAATATACCATAGTGCGTTCACAATGCATCTTAATATTTTAGATGTGCGCTTTGTATTATTAACTTCCCGTAGGGTAGTTATAGTAATGGGTCGAAAATCGAAAATGAAAGTTTTTGCATATCTTCATGCTTTGGATGTTTCTGAACATTTTGGCAATAAAAAAATTTATGTGTGTGTGTGAGGTGTATTTTGTGTGTCCGCAATTTTTCGTCCACGATTGCGGGCGCACGCGGATCAACCGATTTGAATGGTTCGCAATGCATCGATTTTTGTTGATAGGAAATGTTGCTGATTAGTTTTGGCTAAAGCAGGTCCAGCCAGCCATTTTGTAGATTGGAGCATGAGTGCAGAATATAGGAAAACCTAGTTTTTGAGAGAACAGAGTGTCCGTTTTGATGATGATCCAAATACTATTCAATTGTAATGATTGGAAGAAGTGCCCATACAGCACGGGTCAAACAATGGTCGACCTGTTTGGTACCATTTACAGCCTACCGGGTTATTATAAGCCCATTATGGGCCAATTTATGACGCAGTGGGTTTAGACCCATACGTTACGCGCCGGGTCAAACAATGGTCGACCTACTCTGACCCATTACTCACCGAGTTGTTATGGGCAAATGAAAAATGTATTCAAATATACCGCGCATGCGCATACGCGTGCGCGGCGTTTGCGCAACTAGCGCACAGATGGCGGCACTTATGTTGTTCGGCATTTGTATTTCTTTGTCTGTTCTCAATGACTGTCATAGATAAACACGATGAACAAGTATAACCTGAGTACTGTATACGTATACTTATGCTACTAAAATTCTAAACAATATTAGAATATAATATATTCGTAATTTGTTTGTTGTTTGACTCTGTAATTTGTCAAAAAAAATTCTATAAAAATATGTCTGATAAAAAAATTCGCAAACACATTGCGACTGTGTCAGATAGAATTTTTATAGAAGACTTTTTTGGGAAGTGCAGAAATTACGTTCGGAAAGTGTTTTGCAGAACTCTGAATGCGTAAAGGATTGCCTAGTACTAGTGCTTTTACAATAGATAATATTGAAACTGCGACTATGCTTCTATTGGAGATGACTTTGAAGGACCGTCTTCTTGCCAGGCAGAGTTACAGGGTGATTTTGAAACAAATGATTATATTTCTCTTTCATATAGCGAGGATAGTTCCAATGAAGATATAACTGAAGTTTTTGATGCAAGACAATTTTTAGCAGACTGGGTTGTGAATTGTCAGATACCTCATAATGCTGTATTCGCACTACTTAAAGGGCTAAAACTTCATGATTGTTTCAGTGATTTACCAGAAGATAGTAGAACACTTCTGAAAACAAAAAGAACTGCTGTATCAAAAGTTGTAAGTCCAGGTGAATATATTCATTTTGGTTTATTAACTGGATTGAAAGATTCTATTGATAGGTTGAAATTGATATCTTCTATCATTGAATTAGAAATTAATGTTGATGGTTTGCCTCTCTCGAATTCTTCGAACATGTCAGCTTGGTCTATTAAGCACTGAGGGTTTTGATCACAATGGGAAACAATATAAGGTACGCATCAAATATTTTGTTTGTGATACTCCCGCCAAATCATTTATATTGCAGACAAAGGGACACACAGGCTGCTTCAGTTGCTCGAAATGTCTTGTTCGTGCTTCAAATATTAATCGCAGAATTTGCTTTCCAAAAATGCAATCACCTGCAAGAACAGCTGAACACTTTCGAAGCTTAGATGATGAAGACTACTACAATGGCTATATGAGATTGCTTGAAATACCGTACATTGGTTTAGTTACTAATGTACCACTTGACTATATGAATTTGATTTGTTTAGGAGCAGTTAAGAGATTGATGCTTTTGTGGACTGAAGGTGAGCTTCCAATTCGTTTGCCATGTGCTAAAACTAATGACTTTTCCAATTTTTTATGCAGCTTAAAGATTTATATATCCAAAGACTTTGCTAGGAAGCCTCGATCATTGAAATATGTGAGACCATGGAAAGCTACAGAATTTAGACAATTATTATTGTATAGTGGTCCAGTAGTTTTGAAATCTCATGTCATATTTCAAATGACTTTTATAAAAATTTCTTACTTTACATATTGCTATTAAAATTTTATGTAGCAACACGTTATTAAATGATCTTTTAGATTATGCTCAGCAACTACTCATCATTTTGTTGAAAGATTTAAGGTTTTTATGGAGATCATTATGTAAGTCATAATATACATAACATTTTACACTTAGCTAATGACACCAGAAGTTTTGGTACACTTGATTCATTTAGTGCCTTTAAATTTGAGAATTACATGCAGGTCTTGAAAAAATACATACGGAAGTCAGAGAAACCATTGCAGCAAAGTTATAAAAGATACTTTGAGGTAAAAGAACTTTTTATGGGAAAACATGTAAGGCCTGTAGCCATGCCTAGAGCTTGTGAGATGTCTATGCATTTCGAAGGACATTTGATAGAATATTGTGGTAAACCTCAGTATAAGGTTGTATATTGTTCAGATTTTACATTCAATATTAATAAAAGGCTGATTCATTACGGCACCAGGTTTTAATGATATAGGCTTAATAAGCAGTGATGCCAGTGTGATATGAAGGATGATTTGCCTGATTATACACTGGCAGTTTATAATAAATTTCCTGTTCGGACAGAGGCAGAACTGCTAGATGTGGAGCAGCTATTGACAGATGTGAGAATAGCAGAGATATCGCTAAATATGATGTTACCCAATGGATAAAAGTGGACAAATCAATTATATACTGCTAAATATACATATACCGTCATGCCCATGACAGATTTATTTGCATTTTTCCGTAAGTTGAAATATATTCCACATATTTCGAAAATGTCAACTAACATTTTTTATTTGATAAAATAAACCTGCAAAACTATAATTCAAATTTTGTTATTTTCAGTGCTTTAGAAGGGTGAACCCAACGTGAATAATTAGTTTAAATTATATAAATAATAATAATACTATACATAGAAAATAATAGGTTTTAGGATAATAATCACCAAAAATTTAGTTAAGTTAGTTTAATTTAGTTATTTTCTAGTAATGTAAATGAAATTATTTTTAATAAATATATTACTTATGGAGTTGCAGTTTTAGCTCATTTGATTTTTATAACTATATGGATTATTTATATTTAATACAAATACGCACGGAAAGTATGCAACAATTGTTGCACTATATACCGCCATTTTGACCCATCGCGATACCATTCCAGCCCCATAGCATACCCGTATTGAACCCGGCGGGTTGACCATGGGTCAAACCAGTGCTCTGACATATGTGCCGCCATGGGTTCACCTATGTTCATATATGGTACCAGTGGGTTGACCATAGGTTAACCCTACAGCCCATTGTGACGACCATAGGTTGACCCTATGTCAACCATGTGCTGTGTGGGTGGTGATTATTTTTAGGCAAAGGCAAGTCCAGCCATTTAGAAAATACCGAGGTAAATGTACAAAAAATTGCAGCTTTTGAGAGAACTAAGCATCCGAATTGAATGATTCAAAAAGCTTTATGCTTGTGTTGACAAAACAATTGCTTTTGGAAATTTTCTTTTTTATTTAAATTTTTTCCAAAAAAATTTTTTTTTGTATATCGAAAATAATTCATTATTTAATTTTAATTCTGGCTAAAGTTCTAAAGCTCACTTATATACTTCAAATAAATAATTTTAACATTGCAATTCAGTTTATATGATTCTTTTAAATATTAGAGAATGTCCTTCATTTTAAATTCCATTGATTAAGTTTTATTTATATACTTTTCTGTAAACATATATAAGTTACAGTATCTATAATAATTCTAATAAGTATCTATAATAAAGTATTTGAAAACATTTTAATATTCTTCGAACATTCCATTACGGTACGGGAAGTTCCAGCAATTTGCTTTAAGGCACGATGCCATACGCCACTGGTTTTTATATTTGAATTACTTGCGCACGCCTATAGTTCAATTTTATATATCCAGATTGGGATTATTATTGTTTTATATAATAGGAGTTTTCATAACTTTTCTCCATCTGTATTCTTTTCATTTTGAGATGAATCCCCATTGGCGACCTTAAGGTATTTTACGATCTCACATTTTGAAACCAATAGAAATGTAAACAAAATTTGTACTTGTTACGAAAATTTCTATAAAAGATGTGTATAATATACTTAAATGAAACGGCGATGTTGTCTTAGCCATGTATTTTAAACAACTATATTTTACAGAATAAAGAATAAAATTAAAAAGCTCAAAATGGCGGGTCAAAAACCCCCCTACCAGATTTTGGTTATTTCTAAAGCACACCGTTAGATGGCGACATAATTAATTATATTTTATCCATTTTCCCGCCCGATGCGTATGCATCCGTCATTACAACAATTTGTGAAGTTTATTAAAGAATACAACCCTAAGATATATGAATTGCGAAAAGAAATGACATGACATATAACCTAGACAATATAACAATATGTGACATGAGTTCTTAAACCTAATATGCATGAATAATAAAGATAATAATATAATATAACATGATAACATGATAACAGTATAAGGTTCAAAATTGTAAATGAATATGGACTTATGGATAACTAAACCTAACATGATATACTAAAAGATTTGTAAATGGAAATTTTAATCCTAAGGATAAGTATCATAAATTTTGTACTTCCTATTACTAAATATTTATATGAACATTATGTAACAAAACTTAAGATATTTCATACACAAATATATTTTCAAGCTTCCTTCATAACCAATGGCGTTAGTTTTACAATTGGTCACATATAAGAGCCCTTCATAGTCCTCACAGTTGCGACTCGAACTTTACCATCTTTGCCTGGATGTACATGGGTTACTCGTCCTAATGGCCAGTTCATTGGTGGTACATGGTCTTCCTGAATTAGTACTACTGTGCCCACTTCTAGATTGCTGGTGCCCGAACTCCATTTTGTACGCCTTTGTAGTTCTGAGAGATAGGCCTTTGACCACAAAAGCCAAAACCGATCTCGCATTGTTGTAATTTGCTTGTGTATGCTTAATCTATTGGTAATAACTTTGTTATTTATTGGTTCAGGGATGGCAGTCATAAGGTCTCCAATTAAAAAATGACTGGGACTTAAATATATAGTATCGGTACTGTCATCGCTTAAAGAAATTAATGGTCTGGAATTTAATATGGCTTCCACCTGTATTAATAAAGTCAAATATTCTTCATAGGTCAAACATGTGGATCCTATAACTCTATGTAAGTAATATTTCATAGATTTGATATTACTTTCCCAGAGGCCTCCAAAGTGTGGAGCATGGGAAGGTATAAATTTCCATGTGATACCCATATTTGCTACACATTCAATAATGTTTTTTCTGTTGATTTCTAGTTTAAAAAATTTATACAGTTCATTTAATTGTCTACTAGCTCCAACAAAGTTTGTTCCATTGTCACTATGGATTGTAGAACATAACCTCTGCGTGAAACAAAACGCTTTAATGAAGCCAAAAGTGATTTTGTTGAGAGCTCTGTAACCAAATCCCAATGTATAGCTTTTGTTGTCATACATATGTAGATGACAATATATGCTTTAGTTTTAGGAGCCTTTCTTAAACGACTAGATCGTATTAGAACAGGTCCTGCATAATCAATTCCAACTGACAAAAATGGTCGTTGACGTATAACCCTATCTCTGGGTAACGATCCCATTAATTGTTGTGATTTGCTCAGCTCGAAATCTTTTGCATTTGATGCATTCTCTAATGATACCCTTAATTTGATTTCTTGCATTTATTGGCCAGTATTTTCTTCTTATGTTCATCAATACTGCCTGAGTACCTGCATGAAGTAATCGTTCATGTTCTTGTTTTATTATTAAATATGTAATCCGATGTCCTTTAGGTAATATTATCGGATTTTATGTGAAAATGTAAGATCTGACTGGTCTATTCTACCACCCACTCTCAATATTCCTTCAGAATCAATAAATGGGTAAACCTTTTAATTCTGAACTTGTGTTCAATCCTGTGTACTTATTACTTTCTAATTCATGAATAATTTTATTAAACTCTTCTCTTTGTGCTAATTTGATTATCGCATTGTGAGCATAATCTAATTCTCTGGTGCTCAAAGTTAATGTATCTTTATTATGACGATATTTTAATTTTAAGTTAAATCTCAAACAATATGCAATAACTCTAATTAATTTATTAAAACTTGAATATTTTGAGTATATGTTTTCTGATTTTATATTGGACTGGTTTATTTGCAGCACTTTTAGTTCTGGCATATCTTCTACTGGCACTTCTTCATACTTATTGGTGGGCCATTCTGAATTTGATAACAACCATGTTGGACCAAACCACCATAATCTATTATTAATTATTTCCTGAGGAGTGGCTCCTCTCGAAACTATGTCTGCTGCGTTGTCCTGTGAAGATACATGACTCCATATTATTCCGGATGTTGTTTCCTGAATCTCCTGCACTCTGTTGCTAACAAACATTTTTAGCTTGCTGGGATCAGTTTTTAACCATCCCAAAACAATGGTCGAATCACTCCACATGAACGTTTTGTCAAAATGTATATTGATTACCTTACTTATGTGCTTATAAAGTCTAGCTAATAGTAATGCTGCGCATAGTTCTAGTCGTGGCAGAGTCACATTCTTGATTGGTGCTACTTTTGATTTGGCAGTTAATAGCCTTGATGATATAAAATTATTGTTATATATTGCCCGAACATAGATGCATGCTCCATATGCTGCCATTGATGCATCAGCGAATCCATGGCACTCAATTTGTTTTATTGGTTCTTGGTTAAATATATACCGCTGGATCTTGATTTCTTTTAGAAGAGTGAACTGATTTTGAAGGGTTTTCCATTCTTCTTTAATTTTTGCTGGAACTTCTTCATCCCAATCAGTCTTCTGTTTCCATATCTTTTGCATTATCATCTTCGCCTTGACCACGACTGGGGCTATAAGTCCCATTGGGTCGAAGATTTGGGATATGGCTGATAATATGGCTCTTTTTGTGAAAGTTCTTTGGAATGCTGATGGAATTGTTGCCTTGAAAATCCTCTGTCGGGTTCCATAATAACCCCATGCTTTAATTATTCCAGTTTATCAATGAAGCATGTATTTTCCAATTCTTGATTTCTTGTGCAATTGTGTTTAAAAATTCTTGGTTATTGCTGGACCACTTGTGTAGAGAAAATCCTCCGCGACCAAGCATTGTCACAAGTTGATCTGATTTAAAATGAAGATCTGCTATGGAGTTTGCTCCTGTTATTATATCGTCTACATAGCAGTCTTGTTTATAATATCTGCTGCTACTGGTGTGTACTGCTTTCTTCATCCTCTGCTAATTTATTCAAAACACGAATTGCTAAATAGGGTGCGGAAGATGTGCCATAGGTTACTGTTGTTAATTTATAACAACGAATGTCTTCCTTTGGGTCACGTCTCCACAAAATCCTTTGCACTTCTTGATCTTTTTTAGCAACTTTATTTGCCTGTACATTTTGTAATATCTGTTATAAAAACATACTTCCAGCATCGAAATCTAATTAGTATTGATATTAATTCTTGCTGTAGCTTAGGTCCTGTATGTAAGATGTCATTTAATGATATATTATTAGATGTTTAGCCGAAGCATCAAATACTACCCGCAACTTGGTTGTACCATATTCTTTATAACGGGGTGATGTGGAAGATAATAAACTGGATTTTCTTGAGTTGAATGTTGTATCACTGTGGTTTCTTGCGCATGGCCTAACCGAATATACTCTTCCATAAACTCTGCATATTTATTCAAAAGGTTTTTATCTGATTTAAAGCGTCTTTCCAGGTTTACAGGCGTGACTTGGCTAGATGGAATGATTCTCCAAGTTCTGACTTTCTATTTTCAATAAATGGTAGACTCACCTCATATCTTCCATTTTCATGTCGGTGAACTGTTTAAAAGTTGACACAGATTTTGTCCGACCCTGCATTGGAGGACTGCTGTCTATTTCTTCGATTTGCCAAAACTTTGTTATTTCGCAATTTAATTGATCATTGGAAATGAATCCTACATAACTCGGTTGCATCGATGGCTCCTTATATGGTCCTGAAAGCATCCATCCAAGCTTGCTGTTTTTCAACGTGGGAAGTTTATAGCCTAGTTTTATACTACCTTGCTGTATGATTTCAAAGAATAATTCTGCTCCTATTAGTCTGTCAACTGGCCCAGGATTTGAAAATGAAGGACCCGCTAATTTTATGTTATTTGGAATCTTCCAGTCACTGGCATCAATTTTTTGTGCAGGTAAATTTGTTGTAATTTTATCTATACAATACAGTTTATTGATCTGCTATACGAACTATTAATTGAATTTATCTTGATTTTAGTTGATTTAGATACTCCTAATGACTTGCCCTGTAGTACACTCAGAGTGTTTCGGGAATTAAATTGTGGGAGCTGCAGTCTTTCTGCTAAATCTTTTGTGACCAGGTTGGTCTGTGAGCCACTATCCAATAGTGCTCTTGCTTCACAAAGCTCCCCTCGAGTGTTTTCAATGTTGATGATTGCAGTGGCTAACAAAACGCTTATGGAATTGGACTCTTGTGAAAATAGTACCTTTTGTGTAGCTTCACTGCCTCTCGCTGTTTTCTCTGAGGTGGAATCTTTATTATCATTATATACATGCATCATTGTGTGGTGTTTCTTCTGGCATATTCTGCAGTTCTGACTGAATTTACATACATCTGGTAAATGAGCAGGTTCTAAACATTTCTCGCAATGGAGATTTAGTCTTAAAATTTCCTGCTGTTGTGTTATTGGTAGTTTCTTAAATTTAAAGCAATTATATACACGATGACCTTTAAATTTACAATATATACATGGTGTGACTGTTTATCTTGAGACACTATATTTACAGATTTTATTTTTGCTCCGAAATGTTCTATCTTACCAGTCTTGGTTGCTGTTTCCAACGCACATGATCTGGTTTCAAGAAATTTATAAAATTTGTTTAATGTAGGTAGCTCGCCTTCTTGTTTGTGATAGACTCCAAGCTAAACGAGTATGGTGATCTAATTTATTTGTGAGCTGAAAAACTAAAATTATGTCCCAATAAACTGCATCTTGGTGAATTGTTACTAGTGACTGCGTCTGTTGCCTCGCTTGGTTAAAAATGATTGTAGATTTTCATGTGAACCTCTTAGTATAGGTTATATCATTTAGAGATTGTAGATGTGATGTAATTATCAAGTATTTATTGTTATATCTATCTTGCAGTAAATTATATGCCGTGTTGTAATTTTCATTGGTCATAGAAAGATTTGATAAGTCAGATGCTGGTGATTGTAATGTCCCTTTTAAATAATGAAGTTTTTGAACGTCTGACAATTGCTCGTTGTTGTGTATAAGTGAATTGTAAATATCTATGAATGACTTCCATTCCGAATAATTTCCACTGAACTTTGGTAAATTTATGTCTGGAAGTTTGATGTTAACTTGCCTATATTTTAAATCTATATTTGGTTTGTTTCGTTAATGCTACTTTCTAAGATATCTTCAATTCGAGCTGACAATTCAAATGTAAATCAAATAAACCTCCATCACTCTTTTGAGTAAGTTCCTGGACATCTAACATCTAATTCTGTTTGTTTTCTTCTAAACTTTAAGAAAATCCTCACTAGTTTCTTTTTTTGAGGATTAAGCCATGTTTGCTATCTCCTTCTTGAAAGTTATTAATAAAATTCTGAATAAAGCGCGATAGATTTTATTAATCGAGCCCTTTGTTGTTTGAGCGTCTCAATGTCCGCCATTTTAAATTTTACAGGAAACTCACGTGTAAATTATACGATAGTTTATATATAAATTTGCTACCGCATTTGTTTAAATCCGTAGTTTTTGTATGTAATGGAAAATGTATGGTATATAATGGGAATATGTTCCTAATTCCTATCCCGATTTATTAAATAACCACAATGACAAAGTATACCGTACATAGACTAAACCTTACAAACAATTATACTAAGCAATTTTGAAATGGATTTAGACTAAATGTGGACTTACTTGTATTTCCAATTGTGATCTTTAGTTGTAGTTGTTCCAATTCCAGTGAACTCCAGGCGACGCTTCCAAGCTTCAATGGCGGCTTCTCAGGTTCCCGGGTTTTCATTCACGTAGAGCTTTATTTGGCTTTATGTTTAGACGAACTCGCGTATATTTAATTGTAAAGCGTGGACTGTAATTTTTAATCACTGGATCCGTGTCGATGGACCAAAATGTATAATATACTTAAATGAAACGGCGATGTTGTCTTAGCCATGTATTTTAAACAACTATATTTTACAGAATAAAGAATAAAATTAAAAAGCTCAAAATGGCGGGTCAAAAGCCCCCCTACCAGATTTTGGTTATTTCTAAAGCACACCGTTAGATGGCGACATAATTAATTATATTTTATCCAAGATGTGATAATTTGATGCGCATATATGTCTAATGATCATTTTTGACCACCATTTTATACGGCTAGAACAGCTTTTACCAAAATTTAATCAGTTCTTCAATTCGTCAATACAAATAAAATGTTGTTTGAATCATTCAAATTGGATCCAAAGTTCTCTCAAAAAAAGAATTACTATTTTCGTCTAAACACTATTGATTAATAGACTTTTTATTTATATATATGTTTTAACATTGCAACAATAAACCACATATATAAACAAGAATAATATTTAGTAAGTTATCGAAACTTTGTACTTACTGTTCTGAGTTTGCGATAGAAATATTTCTAAGTCATAATACATATATACAGAGCCGGTGTACATATATACTGAGGTCCTCAGCTACCGCCCAGGGCGGCAAAATTTGGGTAACAAGAAAAAAATTCTATACAATGCATGTTGTTAACTGATTGTTTTAATAACATTTTATTTCTAGAAAAATAATTAACAAAACATAATACGATTGCAATGCAAAACTTGGGTTCAAATAACGCATTATTAAAATTTATTATTTTGCCTTGCCTTCCTCTCCGAACGTAAATTATCAAATTGGTTAATAAAGTCATTATCAAATTTGGCAATTTGCCTAATATAAAAATTCGTAAATGAGCTAAAAGTTTAGGAAAAATATATTCGCCTTCAGATCTCGAGCCCTCTTAAGATGAAGAATTCGGGTACTTCCAAGCTTATAGCGCTCAAAAAAAAAAACTAGTGATGCATGGCATTGTGCCTTAAGGCTTAAAATTACATTCTATAAAGAGCTTTAAATTTTTTGAAAGAATGTCCATTTTCAATTGAAAATATAGATAAAAAATATGTTTCCAATTGAACATAAGCCCATCTCGGGCACTGCGGTGTGAAATGGCAATGGGAAACCTCTCACACTATTCTTCCCTGAATCGAGTTGGAGTTTAACTCAGCTCACGGACCTGCCCTAGGGCAGCACTACCCATTAATTAATTAATTAATATATATACATATATATATATATATACAGGGCCGGATTTAGAAATTTGGCGCCCCAGGGCACTGACAAAAATGCCGCCCCATCCCTGTAATTTTACGAACTTTCGAACTTTTTTTTAAAGCAATCGCGCTGCTTCAGCTGCGTAGTTACAAAATATAGAAGCGCGTAAGCGCCGCGTCGCAGTCAAACGGATAAACAATGTTACAGAACGCATATAAATGTAAACAAAATGTATACTTATTATTATAATATCTTTAAAATATCTGATAACTTAATGTTCATATGTCTTATGATCACTTTTGTCCGCCAAATGTTTCTTTTTCAAATTTTTTTATTAGATTATCGAAACCGCTAAACCTGCCCCCCACAAATTTAAGCAGTTATTTATCATGTAAATTATTTTGAATGATATTGGACGCTTTTTTTCTCAAAAACTGAATTATCATTTTTGGCGTTTTTGTCCCGTATCTTCAAAACAGTTGGACCTGCCTTGGCCAATAATTAATCAGC
>NW_020538207.1:0-15366 GCF_003426905.1 Ctenocephalides felis
AAAAATGAGTACACACGATATTCTTAAAAATAAATTGTTTGGCACATTATAAAAAAAGATTGATAAATATCTATGCATATGGTATTATTTATTTTCATTCTTAGAAATTCCATAAAGTTTTAATACAAACACAAAAAAATATAATGAAGCTCAAAAACTGCGGTCAGGATATTTTTGTTTCTCACAGATTTCAAAATGTTTTAATATTCTCAAACCAAAAGCAAACCGCAAATTGTGAGAAGTAATAAAAAATAAAACAAATTATATACTTGAAACAAATGTGAGAACATTTTGGAGTTTTTTTTTCGAAGCCTAAAAATCAATTGATTAGCATACGACGTAAATCACTTAAATATACACATTATTTTGTTTCAGACGATATACACGCCTGAAAAGCCTGATGCAATAATAATAGCATAATTGTAGTATCATTATACATAACGTTTTACAAAAGTAATAAATTAAAATTTTTTATGATGTTTGTTTTGCAAACATAGTGATTTAATTTATTTGGTAGAGAAAAATGATGCAATATAAACCTGATAATTTTATTAAACACTTTAATTTTATTATCCTTATTTTCGTCATGTATTTGTGTCATTGATTATTAAAACTATACATTTTTATTGTGTTCTTTTTAGTATGATACGTACATTTCTTTTGGAATGATGAATTATTTCAAGAATTTTTACATAGTTAATTTGTAATTATTTTGGAACTGCTGAGTTGACACACCTTTAGTTTCGCAACGCACTGAATAAATAATTTTAATATCAATTTAATATTTCAAGTCCAATTTTTAAAGTCAAATTGTATTTTATATAACAAATGAGCCAACGTCGAAAAGTCTATATTTGCAATGAATGTTCAAATAGAGTATTAAATTAAAACTTTAACGTAAGTTAATTATATAATTCTTTCAGAACATTAAAAGCTCTTGTGAGTAAATATATGAACATAAATAAGATTAATAGGTTTGGTTTTACAGAACTTACCCATAAAATAATAAAACACAAACAATAAAGCTTATCGCAAAATGTCTAACGTACATTATTGCTTGCGCATGTAAAATTACATTCGAGTCATGCAAACTCATAGAAATCACAATACATTATTCCCCCAACGCATAAAAAGAAACAAAACAGAATTCAAATTCAAACTTTTTCACTGAAAGAATATATTATTTAATTTCTGAATATGTTTCTTATACAGAAAGACATAAATCGAGATAAGGAACGCGCATGTAAATCACATGACATTTTCAAAATTACATATTTCTTTTTAGAACAAACGAGTATTGATTCATATCGTTTCAATTCAACCAATTCAATATAAAGAAACAAAGAAATGTAAAGGAATGGAATCTCTCGTTACGAGTTTTTTATGTAACGGATTTATGTGCAATTTCGCTACTAAAGCCCGATATTAAAATTACTTTTATGAAAACGTTAAAATTTAAAAATAATTTCCGCCGCATATATTAACGGGCATTGTTGCCCAACACTCTGGGCAACGTTCGCGGAAGTGAAATTACTCAAGTTTTTCATAGGAGGCTGTGAATTCTTTATGGAATCGTATATTTTACGATTATTGCTTCCAAAATTATTATAAATGTTCATGAACGTAAGTCTTCGGGAAAGATTTAGGACGAAACTTGGAAGACGAAATAGGGTGAATTTGAAATATATGCTAAATTCTTTGTTTGTACAAAAATACATATTTTTAACTTCCCGTAGAGCAAGTTATAGTAATCATAAAAAATCGAAAATAAAAATTTTCATATATCTTTACGTTTCAAAGGTTTCTGAACATTTTGGCATACCCTAGAAAAAATGGATGTATGTGTGGGTGTGTGGGTGTGTGTGTGTGCGCGTGTGTTTGCGGATACAATTTTTCGTCGACGATTTTGGGAACACGGATTAACCATATGAATAATTCAAAAAACGTTCAATTCGTATTGATAAGGATATGTGCTGATTAGTTTTGGCGAAGGCAGTTCTAGCCGTTCCGAAGATACGGGGCAAAAAGTGCCAAAAACGGTAACTCAGTTTTTAAGAGAACGGAGCGTCCGATTTTAATAATTCAAAAAACATTCTACTTGTATTGGCAAGATGAACTGATTAAATTTTTGAGAAGGCAAGTGCAGCGATTATGGACTCTCAATAAAAATAAGTTAAAAAAATGTCATTTGGCGGTCAAAAATGTTTATTGGACTTATGCACATCAAATTATCAGATATTTCATAAAGATTTTCATATTATGTACACATTTTTTGTAATTTTTTTTGGGTTTCGTACTAAGATTTTTAATTACGGTACGGAAAGTTGCAGCAATTTGCTTTAAGGCACGATGCCATGTACCCCACTAGTTTTTTAAAAAAAATCCAGAAGTTGTTCTTTTTGTAACAATAAGTCCAATGGCGACAAAAATATTATAAAGTCGTTTAAGATTCTATTAGGAAACGATTGTTACTAGTTACCCGTGTTACAAAGAGTTACAGGATAACCATGATAATGAATAGAAGTTACCAGTATATAGACAGTTATAATATATAAGATAGTTATTGTTACTTTGACTCTATTGTATTTTTTATTTAAAGTGGATGTTATACTAGTAACTTCTATCTATTGTCATGGATCTGGGCAGTTTAAATCATATGGTAATTTTAAAAATATTTTAAGCATGTGTCGGCACAACATTGAAAAAAATCGATACTAAAAACCCACAAAACTCAAAATGTCACTTTACTTCTTGAACACATCTCATATACGATTTCCCTCAAAATAAAATCGAACTCTTACATGTCATCACGCGCGATTCAATACATTTCTCTACCTTCTGATAAAATATTCTGCTGTATATATATTTCTGTTATTTTAGTATATTTATGATACCGATATTCGAGTGAATTATTTATATCTGTTGTCGCACCGAAGACGTTGAGAATGTCCAGCATCTGACATCTAAGTAATGAGAAAGTTTTTCGATTTCGCAGTGGGTAAAAATAAGCAAAAACATATATTTTATTCAGTTGACTCCTGAATAATTTTGCATAATCGAAGGAAAAGATTGTGCCTCGGAAAAATTAGAGATGTTTTTCGGAATAATGATAGGAAATTTAAATGTTGTGAAGTATTGGAATATGACAAGAATCATGACTGACTCTTGGTACATCGCAGATGTAATAGATTTTTTTAATATTACTGTAATGAAAATATCTGTAACATTACAAAAGGTAGATTTTCAATTGATGACAAATAGAAGTAAAGATTCCTCGGTATATAATGAGAAGGGTTCGGAGATAAAATATTATGTCATGATATTGAGTGTATTTTTGTTTATTATTAATCAACCCATGTCCACATTGGTGACTACTGACGAAGAATCACAATATATACAGAATGGTGCAACGGCTGGTACATGAACACCAACCAATTTTCAAATAGATGGGTCATTGAAGCTTCGGAAATTCATGGCGATTACTAACACATATTAGCCCCAACTCATCTTCCGTTGGCTTACTTATCCAGTACGCCCTGCCTTCGGCTCATTGCGGGCTATCACATTTTCTAGCCTCGACCACCGGTCTACCACCGGCCTACCTATCCAGTACGCCAAAACCTCGGGTCACATTGAGCAAGTCGGCAGCTTGCACCCCATTCGCACTACATGAAGAGGATAGCTCAAGAAAATGCAGAGATGTCAACTTTACAACTGTTACACACTCCACAGAATCGGGCTTTGAATAATTAAGTACGTGTTTCCGATCACCTGCGAAGAGGTTGTACTTCAACACTGAGCGCGTAGTGATGTGGCGATCAAATTTGCCTTGACATCCAGAATAACAAAGTATTATGTCAAATATCATGTCCTTAAATATATTTTTGTAAACAATATTTTGTAACATATTTTTATATTAGTTGGAAACAATTTATTATCAATTAAAACATTTTCACAAATTAATTTGAGAAGATGAATAAAAATGTATTAAAATAATCAAACAAATAGTAAAAATTATATAATTATCAATAAAATATTGTGAATTTTATATCGAATGGAAAAAATAACTACTGAGTTATTTTTTCCAACATGCCAAAGTAGTGTACAATGTCCCTTTTCGGCCGTCTCAAATTCATCAAATTTATTGAATGTCCTTTACTGGACAGTTGTAAATAAAAGAGTTGATAATAAAAAAAAATAATAATCACAAAATGCCATTATATCAATTTCTATTATTGCAACTGTCGATTGGTATGAGTGAATATCACGGCAATTACTTTGAGAATTTTTGCAAATATTTGAGGACGAGATATCGAATCGAGCTGGAAGAATTCTTGCAGAACGTTAAAAAAGCAAAAGAAAAAGTGGAGCAGACAGAGCCCAGGTAAGCGAGAGGTACATTTGTGGACTATTGTTGAATTGTAGTTTCTGCTTTCTGGCTACTTCCGCTGGATGTTAAGTGTGGCGTATGGTTTTGCTCGGATGGGTGGCTAAGCGGAACCAGCTATGCATCTACCGGCATATGTCTACACCTACGGAATTATAAAGGTACTCATATCATACTTACATACATACATACTTACATACATACATATATACATACATATATAATTTATGTGTAAGTGTAAAAAATGTCATAGAATAGTCTGGGACTCGTTAGTAACTTCCCGTAGGGTAAGTTATTGCAATCATCCAACAATCGAAAGTAAACATTTCTGCATATCTTCACGTTTCAGTGGTTTCTGAACATTTTCACATACCACAGAAAAATGGATGTATATGTATGTGAATACTATTTTCGTCGACGTTTTCGGAAATACCGCTCAACTGATTCGAATGATTCAAAAACCATTTAATTCTTACTTATGGGAATTTGTGCCGAAGAGTTTTTGGGAAAGGTCGTTGCTGTCGTTTCCGAGATGTGAGAGAAAGTGTGCAGAGAATGAAAATTAAGTTTTTGAAAGAAAGGGGCATCCGATTTCAATGATTCAAAAAATATTCCATTCGGAATGATGAGAAGTCGTGGACAGGCCCATCTGTTTCAGAGAAAAAGAGCGTCAACAATAACATTTAAAATTTTAAATTATTGTAGTATTTTAAATATTTGTTCTTTATTTGAATGATTCAAAAAACATTGTGCTTGTGAAGAAACAATTAGTTTTTGGGAGAACCAAAATATATATTTTTTTTAATTTTAAAAAGGCAGGTTGTTGCGGGCATAAAAATTGGTTAAAAAATAATAGCTATAAACAATAAAATGGTTTGTTATGACTTTTATTGTCAGAAATATGTAACAAAACACAACAACATTTGCGAAAGCTTTTGCTTTTAGATTTTGAATTTTTCTTTCATTTTCTCTTTTGTATTTTGTCGTAGTTAAGTTAGGTTTTTCTTCGCTCAAAAAGGAGAAGACAACATATACATGTCACATAAAACAAAACTAATTGCTGGTAATTAACGACTAACCTTACTTACAAAAAAACTTACCTTTGACTCTTAAGCAATGCAGTCTACAGAATATAAGACGTTGACTCAATGAAATTCTCCCTTTGGACCTTATCTCAAAATCAGCAGAGTTTAGCAACAATGACGACTGTCACTACCATACTCAGCTTTCTCTAAACTTAAAATTAGATTTCGTGGATATATTATAGTAAGAAAATTTATTTTACATATTTCCCAATGCTGAACCTTATTTATATATTGGCCAAAAATTAGGAATATTCAAAATTTATTTGGAGATTTTATATATAATCCTATTGTGGAACTTAGACATTTTCAATTTTTTTCCAAAACACTTTCAAATATGTTGTAATTTATAATAGAAGAAAGCTTTTGTATTTTAAGGTGATGATTACTTTGAAAATTTATAAAAGTTTTTTTTATATTCATGAAATTATTGAATTAAAGAAGAGTCAAACGAAGTCTCAAAAGGTATACGAGATTAATTAAATTTCTAATATGTCGAACTTCGGTTTTTGCTCGAGATATATGAATTGACTGTATTTAAAAATTATGCGTGTCACAGTAATTATGCGTTCCACAGTTTTTATAGAATTTTACTCTGTTATTAGTATCTTATTGCTTAAAGCATTTACTGTAAATATGAATTAAAGATTACTGAAGTTTCATCTTTCCTAAAACATTTTTCATTTCAAAAACATATATTTCAATAAATATAAATATATGTATATAACAACTTTCACATCGTTCGGATATTCACCCGTAGGTATAGTGTCCATTATCGTATCTGGTTTAGTAAACAATAGTAAGTTCTAAATGAATATAAAAATTATGTTATAAATAAATAATACAATAAAGGAGGAAATGAAAATATTCCAAAAAAATCCTTCCTAACAATTTTTAATGGACGCTTATAATTCAGTTCTACTTTTTTCCACACATATGCATTAAAAGCACTTTTTTTCTTGAATCAGGGTCAGGATCCAAAAATTTATTTTAATCGATAGGTTTCATATGTTAACAATATAATTGTAGGCTTAAATATAAAAATTTCTTTAATTACATGAAATAGAACCAAGAATTTTAAGTACGAGTAATTATTAATAAAGCGTAATTAATAGGGAAAATTCTCAAGGTATGTCTCAAAGCTAAAAACGTTATTGTCTCTTTGGCTATATCTTCTTCCTGAAACTGTTTATATCGTGCATAAAAATATGAGAAACATCTTCTGTTGCTAATGTATTATTTTATAAGGGATGGAGATGCAGTTCTCTTAGTGGCTGTAAAGCTAGGATCGGATACTGGCGGTGTAAATCGACATTTATTGCATGTCGCACGAGTGCATAAAACTGTTTCAAATTGCATAAAATGTCTTCTCGTATCATATACCTGTTTGGAAATATTTAAATACTAACCAGAGATTCTGATATCCTTAAACGATAACATATTTCATATTGGAAGCAAATGTTGTAGAAAATTTTGAATCTAGAAATTAAAACTAAATTAATAAATAGCATTTGACAATAAATTGTTTAAATTTCAAACTGTTATTACGATAACAATTAAGGCGCCATGCAACGATTACAACCTAAAACAATAAAATAACATTTTTTGCATTGGTAATATAAATTATATTTATTAATTTAAATAACAATCAGTTATTGTCCAACAATTGCCTATATGAATCATATCATTAATATGAACCCGTCAAGTGTATCATTGAGGTAATGGTACAATCGTTCTATTCATAAACTAACAATAGACTTGCCATTTGATATCAAAGGAAACGTATCGAATTCATCAGAGTCGCGACAGTCCGACTCCTAATTGAAACTGATTGTTATAATATATGAAATTGATATTAATTCAATCTATAAATATTTATACTAGAGTATTTTTAGAATAGCAATGGTGATACTGCTCCTGAACTACCAGAAAATCCCATAGTTGTCATTGCTTTTTGTTATGATTTTTTTTATGCTAAACTTGTCTTTGCTCTTTGTTAATATTAAAGAGTAACTCGGTGGTTATCATTTTTCAATAATGATAATATATATTAACAAGGGTTCATACAAGAACTGGTATATAAGGAAACCTGGTTTCGAATAGTAGTTTTTCCAGAAAACGACTTTTGATCGGTTTAGAATTTTCATAACAGGTATTTTTGCTGGATTGGATAAGGCTGGATTATTCTGTATCTATTTTAATATAATTTCTAATATTATATTTAATCATTTGCTTAATGAAGTATGATTCAAAATGATAATGAACTCATGAACTCTACCAGAAGTCAATGAAACCAGATGTAAAACTGATGAAAACCCTGAACATTCCTGTTCCTTCTTTTTGAATATCTCGAGAACAAATCAGGATATCAAGTTGAAATTGTTTTAGAATATCTTGCATATTTGTAATCTAAAATACTAGCAACACAATTGCTTAGCTCATTTTTGAGATAGAGTTAAATTCTATAATTTGACATTATTCCAGTATATCAACATCATGTCTATTTAAATTATACAACACCAGCAACACAATTCTCTTAATTGTTTTTTGAAATAAAGAAAAATTCTTAAATTTGCAAATACCTCCTTTTTGAATATCACAATAACCAGTCAAGATATCAAGCTAGATTGTTTCAGCATATCAATTCTATGCTTATTTATGTTATATAATATTAGCAACACAATTTCTCAACATGTTCTATAGTTGAAAATAAATTCTTAAATTTGCAGACAAAATGAGATTCTATTCCTCCTTATTGAATATCTCAAAAACCCATCAGGATATCAAGTTAAAATTATTCCAGTATATCAATTTTATGCCTATTTATATTATGCAACACTAGCAACACAATTCCCTAAGTTGTTTTTTTGCAATTTGCAAATAAACTACGATTCTGCTCCATATTTTCAAATATCTGGAGAACCAGTCAAGATCTCAAGTTGAAATTAATTTAATATATCAACTTAATGCCTATTTATATTATACAGTACTAGCAACACAATTCCCGAAGCCGTTTTTTAGGAAAATATATTCTTAAATGAGCAGATGAAGTGTGATTCTGTTACTCCTTTTAGAATATCTCAAGAACCAATCAAGACATCAAGTTGAGAGTGATGCAAAATATCAACTCCATTCTTATTTATATTATATAACCCCAACAACACAATTGACTCGGAGTCGTTTTTTCAGATAAGTTTCAGATAGTTTCTCAATTTGCAAATGAAACAAGGTTAAACGATAGATTCGCACTATCGCTCCTTTTTTCATATCTCGAGAACCTTTCAAGAAATCAAGTTAAAAATGTTAAAGAATATCAATTCCATGCTTATTTGTATTATACAATACTAACAAGTAAATACTTTACCTACTACTTTACCATACCCTACTACATTTGCAGATAAAGTGCAATTTGTTTCTCCTTTTTGAATATCTCGAGAACCAATAAAGCAATCGTGTTGAAATTGTTTGAAAATATCAATTGTGTGCTCATTTATATATTGCATTTATGTGCTCAATTATATTGCACAACATTGCCAACACTGCCAACAAATCCCTAAGTCATTTTTGAGTTAAAGAAAAAATTTTTAAATTAACAGTTACAATGTGATTCAGTTTCGCCTTTTTGAATATCTCTACAACCAATCAAGACATCAAATTTATATTGTTTCAAAAGAAAATTTATGGTATTCCGACTTGATCTACATTTCACAATAATGATCATTCCTCTATCTACCTCGTGATGACTAGCACGTAATTATACGTAAAGATTTCTTGGAAATTTCTACGAGTCAGTCTCGTATTATGTATTTGATATATAATAATGTGCGATAGTAGATGGTAGTATATATTGCTTCCTACGTTATTAATTTAACTACAATGCGAAAGAGACTATCAAATAACGCAGTGTATCATGAAAATGCATCTGAAGACAAGAGCTCACTTGACCCAAATTACATCGAAAATCTACCATAAACGCAGAACGGAGGAAAATAATCTAGTAACAGGGTTGATGGAGAAAAAATATGTAAAATTTATTCAGGAATATCGAAGAAAAAAGAGTTATTCAGTTGACTTGAAGATAAGCTCATAAAAGAATAAAATCAATGTCATACTAGCGGTGCATGGCATCATGCAAGGCAAATTGCTAGACTTCCCGTACCATAATAAAATTTTTGAGTAGTATATAAATGTTTGCCAAAATGATCAGAAACCTCTGAAACGTAAAGATATGCAAAAAATTGTATTCACGATATTTGGAAGATTACTATAACTAACCCTACGCAAAGTTTAAAAGTCGAAGTTCATATAAATATGTTACTAGAAGTCTGATATGTTTATATCTCTTAATTTCTATAACGATTGAGTTATTTATCGCGACTACTTCATCCATTTTTTAGAATAATATTTCCTTAAATTACGGAATAAAATAATTCTAGTCTAGGGTATAATTTTGCAAAAGCTGTAATATGTCTAGAAGCCATTTTCATCACTGTACCTGCCATTACATAAATGTACGCAAATTAAGGTATGTCATTAAGGAGCATTGTTGCGATGTGTTTTGCGCACTATGATTTCAGACCTTTACGATTTCATGGTGGAAAACTTGTAATTGTCGATCATTAAAATAATATAAGCTGCACGTATTAAAAAATAGAGCAAGGTGTACTGGAAAGGAAAAAGAATTATTTCATTCGTACTGGTATTAAAGTATATAGATCAAAAGATCATTAGCCTGAACAATCGCTTTCGTAAGTGGAATGATATTATTAAAGCATTATTTGTTCGATATATTTTATTTTATTGTGACATTAAATAAATCTATAGAACATGATAATATTACACTATATATAGTATTATATATATATATATATATATGTAATATTACACTATATATAGTGTTTTTATTCCCGTGAATCTCATAGATAATTAAAATTTTCTTATATTAATAAACAAAATTATTATGATTCATTTGACTAATAATTATTAGTCCAAAATTAACATTCAATATGAAGGCTTAGTTTTAAAACACAGATTTGTTCAAATTAAAGGTTTTGAAAATGTTTTACTAAAGAGTGTAGAAACTAAATTATTGCATAGAAAAAAAGAAAGTATTTGTATTACAGCTCTTAGCTTGTATAAGAAAATGAGCAAGAGCTCGATAAAAATTATATAAAGTAGTTTAAAAACTAATTTAAATAAATAAGAATTGTTTAAAATAAATAATTATTATTAATTAATTTGAAATTTGAGAATGTCTAATACAATATTATTTAATATGAATATATATTAGACTATTAGATTAATATACTTGTAGTTGTTGAAAAAAATTATATTAAGATTATTGTAGCAGTTTTACTATTTCTCGAAAATAAATTAATATTAGGGTTACTATTTCAATAATATAAGCAAATTTTACTATTGGCTTCTGATTCCATGGTCAACAAATTACTATTTCATCAAATGTAAGTCATGAAACAAATATGCTTATTCAAACATATTTAATATTATATTTTATATATATTTTAAATAGTAGTTTAGACCTCTTTTAATTTTGAATTCAAATTGATTTTTACTTAAAAATGTCTAAGCTAAAGTAGTTTAGAATAGGGAGGCACAAAGGTCCAATTTGACTGTGAAATTATATTGTGGAAACCAAACCAATCATAACCAAACCAAATAACACATATCAAACAAACTATTATTCTACTAGGTTCAGAAGAACTCAGTAAATTAACCATTGTAGAAATGTGTCTCTTGCTGTTTTTTAAAAAAATTGTAATTTGGTCCTTCTTACGCCATGGGCGGGGTAAATTAAAACAGCAAAGGGGCTAACAGGTCCAATGTCTTATTTTAATTTTAAAGCGATTTTCCAAAATAATAGCTATATTATTATATCAATGCAAAATATAAATTGTGCATTTTTTATAGATAGATTCATATAGATTCATCAGATTTGGCTATTTATTTAACTATTTATTTCATTTATTCTTCATAAAATTACTTTCTTGACTAAAATTTACTTTTTTATTTGCTATATTTCATTTTTAACGACTTTGCAAGGCTAAATATTTAGTTGGTCCCTTTTACCCCACCCTCATGTAATATATTTAGAAGTTATATAGAAAAAACTGTTGAATCTAACTTAAAGTTAACAACATCATATAAAACAATTAGATAAAGTATACTTAAAAATCATATTAAAGTCTCTAAGCAAGAGTGCTTGCAACCAAAAAAAATAACAACGGAAGAAAATACTTTTGTTATGGACTTTCAAACATTGCCTGTTTTCTCCAGATAGCAACGTCGTAAGAGTCAAGGTAGTGACTGGTTAAACATCATTTTCCCTCTACTTTCAAATATTGTTGTTAAAAATACTTAACTATATATAAAATTATAAATGCAATATACATAAAACAATGATATATATGTAAGAGATAGTGTAGATATTATGTAATTTAGTATATGGCTAATGTACCAGTTTATAAAGCCAATAAAATAATAAAAAAAAAAAAAAAAAAAACTATATACTTCTTAGCTAACACGTGGATCTTTAAGCGCCGTTCTACCCTACTGAAACCACTTAGATATGTACATTAGATATAAGTCATTGAAGTAATGAGTATTTAACTCAAAATTGTCGAAATAAATATTTCACCTTCCCATATCATAAAATATTTATATGACGTTTACATAAAGCACTTCTCAAACTCAATAGATCACCTAAAATTTATTTTAATACATCAATAACAAAGTTCGTAACCTCTCATTCTGTCAGGTAGCATAAAAGCTGTAATAAATGAAACCCGAGCTTGAAGAGCTATGATTCTCTATATTCTATGTGTGGAATATGTAGGGCACATGAAATGTAATAGAGAAATGAAGTTGTTAACATGGAGGCTTCAGTTCCGGACGGTATATTCATCATATGCTAAAACGAGGTGGAAGGCTAGCTTTAGCTGGCTTCTTGTGTTTTTACGATGCTCTATTTGGCCCATAACACTCGCCCGGTAAGTACAGTACATAAATGTGGTATTACATGCTCTATAATGGCAGAGAACGAGACGATAGAACGCGAAATCAGTACAATGACCATTTAAACCGCACATGAAACACGGATATATTCTACAATGGGTTTATAAAGCCTAAAATAATACGGTTTCAGTTTAGTTGAGTCGTTTTGATGGTTTTTTGGTGTTGCAATCAGGGTGAATAATATTCGATTATTAAACTTCCCGTAGGGTAAGTTATTGTAATGGCGGAAATCGGAATTGAAATTTTTTACAATTTCTCGACGTTTTTGAAGGTTTTTCTGAACATTTTGGCATACCTCAGAAAAATGGATGTGTGTGTGTATGTATGTATATAAGGATACATTTTTTCGTCCACGTTTTCGGGCGTACGGATCAACCGATTTGAATGGTAACAAAAAACATTCGATTCCTATTGATAAGGACATGTGCTGATTAGTTTTTGGCAAAGTCCAGGTCCAGCAGTTACGGAGATAAAGAGCAAAGAGTGCAGAAAATAGAAATCGAGTTTTTGAGAGAACGGAGCATCCGATTTGAATGATCTAAAAATTCAATTAGTAATGATTGGGAGAAAGTGGTTACTAGTTTTTCGCAAAGGAGCTCACCATTTGAAAGATACGGAGCTAAATGTACAAAAAATGTGCAGTTTTTGAGAGAACTAAGCTCCTTTAATTGATTCAAGAACTTTCTTCTGTCTTAACAAAATAATAATTTTGGAAAAACAATTGTTTCAACTTTTTTTTAAATTTTTGTTATCGAAAATATTCAGATTTTATATTTAATTCTGACTATATTTCTAATATACTTTACAAATAATTTCAACTTTGCATTCAGTTTATATAATTCTTAATTTATTTCTTATATTATATTTTTCAAAAAAAAGTAATTTTTTGTCCATTTTTAGTTTGTCAAAAATCTTATTTTTTTCGAAGTAATTTTTTTTCAAAAATGTTAATCGTTTTTAAAAAAATATTTTTGGTACGGAAGTTCCAGCAATTTGCCTTAAGGCACGATGCCCTAATTGCCTTAAGACAGAATTCCGCTTACAGCTAGTTATTATATTATTTCACGTTCATTCAGTAATAGTTCGGAAGATTGTGTAAATATATATGAAATTTTAAGAATCTTCATTTTTAAAAATACAAAATATTTTTTCAAATTTAAAAACGATATCTGCCATACTATCTGTATCTTGGAATTTTTTATCATTATCTAATTTAATGAATTTAATGAATAAAACTGTTGACGTCTATATTAATTAATTTAAGTAAAGCTAATTTCAATAAACAGCTCGAAAATGTATATGAATGTAATTGAGTGAATAAAAATAAAATATGTTAATAAAACAATCAATTTAAAATATATTGTTTCTGAGGATGTAAAAACCATTGCATGTACTCCTACACTACATTCTTTTAAGAAATTTAGTGTTTCAGTCAAAAATTTTATAAACATTGTTAGAGTATAATACCTATGGGTAATAAACTCATTTTAATTATAAACTTTAATTCAACATATTCAATGAAATACATAATTTTAAATTCTAATAAAAAATCATAGTCAAAAAACCTTTAAAAAGCTGTACATATATAAAAAATAGACGTTTTAAAGTAATTTTTATACATTTTCTTGTAGTACAAATGATATTGGATATTGTCAAACTCCAACCACAGTCTTTTGTATCATTTAAAAATACTCACCGATATTATCACAACCATATTTAATTAAAACTCTCACTCATATATTATCAAAATGACAAAACCAAACATATCACATTTACCCACCTCTCGATGTTACCTATTACATTTTCATAACAGAAACAACGTCGTCGTCTATTTTTGCCAACAAAGAAAACTTTTATTCCCGTCATTTAGAATAATTTGTTTTAACCTCGTTTTGTAATTTCGTTCCGGTTGCGAAGTATTGACGTGGCGATATCCAGTAATGTGAGGGCGATTAATTTAATCCTAAGGGTTGCGTTCACAGACCGTAACATTTAACGCGGCCTCAGCCCCCGAGCACGGGAACGTTTTAAATTTTAAGTATATGAGGGAAGAAAATTCAAAGAATTTATAAAATTAAAATGATATGCGAAATAATATTTCTAAGTCGCGACTAGGGTGAAAATCCGTACAAATGCAACGGAAGTGCGTTACGGCAGATAAGAGTCGATAAGATAAGAGTCGAGTGCCAATGATTCTTCATTCGCTCTCGATTTCCGCGATCATTTCTATACGGGTCGATTGTGATTAGTCGTCGTGTATGTGAACAGAGATCTGTCGTTGCATGCGTATCGGCATCGACGTTGTATGCGTTCCGATACCAACAAGGAAATCGGCATAGATAAATAAAAAATTTAAAGGTACATCGTAGTACTAATCTTGATTTAATAAAAAATGCCTGAGCCAGAAGAATATTTTACCCTGTTCCTTGAAAATAATAAAACAAATTAAATATTAGAATAAAATACAAGTGTGATAATGTCTAATTACTGGTATTTTTTTATTAGATCTTTGCTAAAAAATGACAACAAGCAGAATGTTTATCGAAATTTACATTGAATAGTATAAGTCCTAATTAAGTGAGCAGTTAGTTTTATTGTAAATAAACAGAAATTGCATTAATAGTTAATAATAAAAATAAAATATAAAATACAAACAAATATTATTATTACAATTATTAATTTCATAAGTAATCTGTGTTTTACCAACAATTAACAATAGAAAAGATATATTTTTTTTAATTTCACAAGTAATTCATATTTATAAACACTATGTCACAGCTTTTTGTAACGATATGTTTTAAATATAAAAATATGGAATTAAATACACGTCTCTCTATATACATGCCAGTCAAATTTAAAACATTT
>NW_020538208.1:0-16810 GCF_003426905.1 Ctenocephalides felis
TTCATCCAAATAGGAATACAATACGTGACCCTAGCATCATGCTATAATTTCAGTTTTTTCGTATTTATTCGGCAACCGTTGAGAATATTAAAATGCAGTTTTTTTCACGTTATTCTAGCCCACAAGACAATTCGCCTGACGTTTAATTGAAGCTTCTACGTGCCCGGAAAGTCTGTGAAAAATTAAAAAACTAACAAATTTTTCGTCCATTTTTTGGGCATTTTTTCTCATGAAATCTTTAAGCGCTCATAACTTTTGAAGATTCATCATAGGATATTGATGTTTTCAGTGAAATATTCTAAATCAAAAGATCTTTAACCCAGTAAAAAAGTTTTAAGATACCTCTACCGTTCGCTAGATATACCAAAAACGGTTTCAAATTTTCAATTTGAAACAGTTAAACGCCTATATCTCGGAAAATATTAACATAGGGTCATGGTGTGTATGAATGAAATATGCGTATTTAAAATATGTATCTGCAGGTGCAAAAATTTTTGTGATAGCTCAACCGTTCCCGAGATATTCGCTAAAAACCAATCGCTCCTTGTCACATATTAAAAATGCGTTTTTCTCGAAAACTATTTGAAGTGCGACCGAAATTTTTTAATAGCATTTTCCTTATGTCATAAGGTATCAACATTGTGAAAATCATCAAAATCGGAAAAAAAAATGTTCATCCAAAATCGGAATACAATACGTGACCCTAGCATCATGCTATAATTTCAGTTTTTTCGTATTTATTCGGCAACCGTTGAGAATATTAAAATGCAGTTTTTTTCGCGTTATTCTAGCCCACAAGACAATTCGCCTGACGTTTAATTGAAGCTTCTACGTGCCCGGGAAGTCTGTGAAAAATTAAAAAAACTAACAAATTTTTCGTCCATTTTTTGGGCATTTTTTACTCATGAAATCTTTAAGCGCTCATAACTTTTGAACGATTCATCATAGGATAAAGATCTTTAACCCAGTATAAAAAATTTTAAGATACCTCTTACCGTTCGCGAGATATACGCCAAAAACGGTTTCAAATTTTCAACTTTGAAACAGTTAAACGCCTATATCTCGGAAAATATTCAACATAGGATTATGGTGTGTATGAATGAAATATGCGTATTTAAAATATGTATCTGCAGGTGCAAAAATTTTTGTGATAGCTCTAACCGTTCCCGAGATATTCGCTAAAAACCAATCGCTCCTTGTCACATATTAAAAATGCGTTTTTCTCGAAAACTATTTGAAGTGCGACCGAAATTTTTTAATAGCATTTTCCTTATGTCATAAGGTATCAACATTGTGAAAATCATCAAAATCGGAAACAAAAAATGTTCATCCAAAATCGGAATACAATACGTGACCCTAGCATCATGCTATAATTTCAGTTTTTTCGTATTTATTCGGCAACCGTTGAGAATATTAAAATGCAGTTTTTTTCGCGTTATTCTAGCCCACAAGACAATTCGCCTGACGTTTAATTGAAGCTTCTACGTGCCCGGGAAGTCTGTGAAAAATTAAAAAAACTAACAAATTTTTCGTCCATTTTTTGGGCATTTTTTACTCATGAAATCTTTAAGCGCTCATAACTTTTGAACGATTCATCATAGGATATTGATGTTTTCAGATGAAATATTCTAAATCAAAAGATCTTTAACCCAGTATAAAAAGTTTTAAGATACCTCTTACCGTTCGCGAGATATACGCCAAAAACGGTTTCAAATTTTCAACTTTGAAACAGTTAAACGCCTATATCTCGGAAAATATTCAACATAGGGTCATGGTGTGTATGAATGAAATATGCGTATTTAAAATATGTATCTGCAGGTTCAAAAATTTTTGTGATAGCTCTAACCGTTCCCGCGATATTCGCTAAAAACCAATCGCTCCTTGTCACATATTAAAAATGCGTTTTTCTCGAAAACTATTTGAAGTGCGACCGAAATTTTTTAATAGCATTTTCCTTATGTCATAAGGTATCAACATTGTGAAAATCATCAAAATCGGAAACAAAAAATTTTCATCCAAAATCGGAATACAATACGTGACCCTAGCATCATGCTATAATTTCAGTTTTTTCGTATTTATTCGGCAACCGTTGAGAATATTAAAATGCAGTTTTTTTCGCGTTATTCTAGCCCACAAGACAATTCGCCTGACGTTTAATTGAAGCTTCTACGTGCCCGGGAAGTCTGTGAAAAATTAAAAAAACTAACAAATTTTTCGTCCATTTTTTGGGCATTTTTTACTCATGAAATCTTTAAGCGCTCATAACTTTTGAACGATTCATCATAGGATATTGATGTTTTCAGATGAAATATTCTAAATCAAAAGATCTTTAACCCAGTATAAAAAGTTTTAAGATACCTCTTACCGTTCGCGAGATATACGCCAAAAACGGTTTCAAATTTTCAACTTTGAAACAGTTAAACGCCTATATCTCGGAAAATATTCAACATAGGGTCATGGTGTGTATGAATGAAATATGCGTATTTAAAATATGTATCTGCAGGTGCAAAAATTTTTGTGATAGCTCTAACCGTTCCCGAGATATTCGCTAAAAACCAATCGCTCCTTGTCACATATTAAAAATGCGTTTTTCTCGAAAACTATTTGAAGTGCGACCGAAATTTTTTAATAGCATTTTCCTTATGTCATAAGGTATCAACATTGTGAAAATCATCAAAATCGGAAACAAAAAATTTTCATCCAAAATCGGAATACAATACGTGACCCTAGCATCATGCTATAATTTCAGTTTTTTCGTATTTATTCGGCAACCGTTGAGAATATTAAAATGCAGTTTTTTTCGCGTTATTCTAGCCCACAAGACAATTCGCCTGACGTTTAATTGAAGCTTCTACGTGCCCGGGAAGTCTGTGAAAAATTAAAAAAACTAACAAATTTTTCGTCCATTTTTTGGGCATTTTTTACTCATGAAATCTTTAAGCGCTCATAACTTTTGAACGATTCATCATAGGATATTGATGTTTTCAGATGAAATATTCTAAATCAAAAGATCTTTAACCCAGTATAAAAAGTTTTAAGATACCTCTTACCGTTCGCGAGATATACGCCAAAAACGGTTTCAAATTTTCAACTTTGAAACAGTTAAACGCCTATATCTCGGAAAATATTCAACATAGGGTCATGGTGTGTATGAATGAAATATGCGTATTTAAAATATGTATCTGCAGGTGCAAAAATTTTTGTGATAGCTCTAACCGTTCCCGAGATATTCGCTAAAAACCAATCGCTCCTTGTCACATATTAAAAATGCGTTTTTCTCGAAAACTATTTGAAGTGCGACCGAAATTTTTTAATAGCATTTTCCTTATGTCATAAGGTATCAACATTGTGAAAATCATCAAAATCGGAAACAAAAAATTTTCATCCAAAATCGGAATACAATACGTGACCCTAGCATCATGCTATAATTTCAGTTTTTTCGTATTTATTCGGCAACCGTTGAGAATATTAAAATGCAGTTTTTTTCGCGTTATTCTAGCCCACAAGACAATTCGCCTGACGTTTAATTGAAGCTTCTACGTGCCCGGGAAGTCTGTGAAAAATTAAAAAAACTAACAAATTTTTCGTCCATTTTTTGGGCATTTTTTACTCATGAAATCTTTAAGCGCTCATAACTTTTGAACGATTCATCATAGGATATTGATGTTTTCAGATGAAATATTCTAAATCAAAAGATCTTTAACCCAGTATAAAAAGTTTTAAGATACCTCTTACCGTTCGCGAGATATACGCCAAAAACGGTTTCAAATTTTCAACTTTGAAACAGTTAAACGCCTATATCTCGGAAAATATTCAACATAGGGTCATGGTGTGTATGAATGAAATATGCGTATTTAAAATATGTATCTGCAGGTGCAAAAATTTTTGTGATAGCTCTAACCGTTCCCGAGATATTCGCTAAAAACCAATCGCTCCTTGTCACATATTAAAAATGCGTTTTTCTCGAAAACTATTTGAAGTGCGACCGAAATTTTTTAATAGCATTTTCCTTATGTCATAAGGTATCAACATTGTGAAAATCATCAAAATCGGAAACAAAAAATTTTCATCCAAAATCGGAATACAATACGTGACCCTAGCATCATGCTATAATTTCAGTTTTTTCGTATTTATTCGGCAACCGTTGAGAATATTAAAATGCAGTTTTTTTCGCGTTATTCTAGCCCACAAGACAATTCGCCTGACGTTTAATTGAAGCTTCTACGTGCCCGGGAAGTCTGTGAAAAATTAAAAAAACTAACAAATTTTTCGTCCATTTTTTGGGCATTTTTTACTCATGAAATCTTTAAGCGCTCATAACTTTTGAACGATTCATCATAGGATATTGATGTTTTCAGATGAAATATTCTAAATCAAAAGATCTTTAACCCAGTATAAAAAGTTTTAAGATACCTCTTACCGTTCGCGAGATATACGCCAAAAACGGTTTCAAATTTTCAACTTTGAAACAGTTAAACGCCTATATCTCGGAAAATATTCAACATAGGGTCATGGTGTGTATGAATGAAATATGCGTATTTAAAATATGTATCTGCAGGTGCAAAAATTTTTGTGATAGCTCTAACCGTTCCCGAGATATTCGCTAAAAACCAATCGCTCCTTGTCACATATTAAAAATGCGTTTTTCTCGAAAACTATTTGAAGTGCGACCGAAATTTTTTAATAGCATTTTCCTTATGTCATAAGGTATCAACATTGTGAAAATCATCAAAATCGGAAACAAAAAATTTTCATCCAAAATCGGAATACAATACGTGACCCTAGCATCATGCTATAATTTCAGTTTTTTCGTATTTATTCGGCAACCGTTGAGAATATTAAAATGCAGTTTTTTTCGCGTTATTCTAGCCCACAAGACAATTCGCCTGACGTTTAATTGAAGCTTCTACGTGCCCGGGAAGTCTGTGAAAAATTAAAAAAACTAACAAATTTTTCGTCCATTTTTTGGGCATTTTTTACTCATGAAATCTTTAAGCGCTCATAACTTTTGAACGATTCATCATAGGATATTGATGTTTTCAGATGAAATATTCTAAATCAAAAGATCTTTAACCCAGTATAAAAAGTTTTAAGATACCTCTTACCGTTCGCGAGATATACGCCAAAAACGGTTTCAAATTTTCAACTTTGAAACAGTTAAACGCCTATATCTCGGAAAATATTCAACATAGGGTCATGGTGTGTATGAATGAAATATGCGTATTTAAAATATGTATCTGCAGGTGCAAAAATTTTTGTGATAGCTCTAACCGTTCCCGAGATATTCGCTAAAAACCAATCGCTCCTTGTCACATATTAAAAATGCGTTTTTCTCGAAAACTATTTGAAGTGCGACCGAAATTTTTTAATAGCATTTTCCTTATGTCATAAGGTATCAACATTGTGAAAATCATCAAAATCGGAAACAAAAAATTTTCATCCAAAATCGGAATACAATACGTGACCCTAGCATCATGCTATAATTTCAGTTTTTTCGTATTTATTCGGCAACCGTTGAGAATATTAAAATGCAGTTTTTTTCGCGTTATTCTAGCCCACAAGACAATTCGCCTGACGTTTAATTGAAGCTTCTACGTGCCCGGGAAGTCTGTGAAAAATTAAAAAAACTAACAAATTTTTCGTCCATTTTTTGGGCATTTTTTACTCATGAAATCTTTAAGCGCTCATAACTTTTGAACGATTCATCATAGGATATTGATGTTTTCAGATGAAATATTCTAAATCAAAAGATCTTTAACCCAGTATAAAAGTTTTAAGATACCTCTTACCGTTCGCGAGATATACGCCAAAAACGGTTTCAAATTTTCAACTTTGAAACAGTTAAACGCCTATATCTCGGAAAATATTCAACATAGGGTCATGGTGTGTATGAATGAAATATGCGTATTTAAAATATGTATCTGCAGGTGCAAAAATTTTTGTGATAGCTCTAACCGTTCCCGAGATATTCGCTAAAAACCAATCGCTCCTTGTCACATATTAAAAATGCGTTTTTCTCGAAAACTATTTGAAGTGCGACCGAAATTTTTTAATAGCATTTTCCTTATGTCATAAGGTATCAACATTGTGAAAATCATCAAAATCGGAAACAAAAAAAATTCATCCAAAATCGGAATACAATACGTGACCCTAGCATCATGCTATAATTTCAGTTTTTTCGTATTTATTCGGCAACCGTTGAGAATATTAAAATGCAGTTTTTTTCGCGTTATTCTAGCCCACAAGACAATTCGCCTGACGTTTAATTGAAGCTTCTACGTGCCCGGGAAGTCTGTGAAAAATTAAAAAAACTAACAAATTTTTCGTCCATTTTTTGGGCATTTTTTACTCATGAAATCTTTAAGCGCTCATAACTTTTGAACGATTCATCATAGGATATTGATGTTTTCAGATGAAATATTCTAAATCAAAAGATCTTTAACCCAGTATAAAAAGTTTTAAGATACCTCTTACCGTTCGCGAGATATACGCCAAAAACGGTTTCAAATTTTCAACTTTGAAACAGTTAAACGCCTATATCTCGGAAAATATTCAACATAGGGTCATGGTGTGTATGAATGAAATATGCGTATTTAAAATATGTATCTGCAGGTGCAAAAATTTTTGTGATAGCTCTAACCGTTCCCGAGATATTCGCTAAAAACCAATCGCTCCTTGTCACATATTAAAAATGCGTTTTTCTCGAAAACTATTAGAAGTGCGACCGAAATTTTTTAATAGCATTTTCCTTATGTCATAAGGTATCAACATTGTGAAAATCATCAAAATCGGAAACAAAAAATTTTCATCCAAAATCGGAATACAATACGTGACCCTAGCATCATGCTATAATTTCAGTTTTTTCGTATTTATTCGGCAACCGTTGAGAATATTAAAATGCAGTTTTTTTCGCGTTATTCTAGCCCACAAGACAATTCGCCTGACGTTTAATTGAAGCTTCTACGTGCCCGGGAAGTCTGTGAAAAATTAAAAAAACTAACAAATTTTTCGTCCATTTTTTGGGCATTTTTTACTCATGAAATCTTTAAGCGCTCATAACTTTTGAACGATTCATCATAGGATAAAGATCTTTAACCCAGTATAAAAAATTTTAAGATACCTCTTACCGTTCGCGAGATATACGCCAAAAACGGTTTCAAATTTTCAACTTTGAAACAGTTAAACGGCTATATCTCGGAAAATATTCAACATAGGGTCATGGTGTGTATGAATGAAATATGCGTATTTAAAATATGTATCTGCAGGTGCAAAAATTTTTGTGATAGCTCAAACCGTTCCCGAGATATTCGCTAAAAACCAATCGCTCCTTGTCACATATTAAAAATGCGTTTTTCTCGAAAACTATTTGAAGTGCGACCGAAATTTTTTAATAGCATTTTCCTTATGTCATAAGGTATCAACATTGTGAAAATCATCAAAATCGGAAACAAAAAATTTTCATCCAAAATCGGAATACAATACGTGACCCCGCATCATGCTATAATTTCAGTTTTTTCGTATTTATTCGGCAACCGTTGAGAATATTAAAATGCAGTTTTTTTCGCGTTATTCTAGCCCACAAGACAATTCGCCTGACGTTTAATTGAAGCTTCTACGTGCCCGGGAAGTCTGTGAAAAATTAAAAAAACTAACAAATTTTTCGTCCATTTTTTGGGCATTTTTTACTCATGAAATCTTTAAGCGCTCATAACTTTTGAACGATTCATCATAGGATATTGATGTTTTCAGATGAAATATTCTAAATCAAAAGATCTTTAACCCAGTATAAAAAGTTTTAAGATACCTCTTACCGTTCGCGAGATATACGCCAAAAACGGTTTCAAATTTTCAACTTTGAAACAGTTAAACGCCTATATCTCGGAAAATATTCAACATAGGGTCATGGTGTGTATGAATGAAATATGCGTATTTAAAATATGTATCTGCAGGTGCAAAAATTTTTGTGATAGCTCTAACCGTTCCCGAGATATTCGCTAAAAACCAATCGCTCCTTGTCACATATTAAAATGCGTTTTTCTCGAAAACTATTTGAAGTGCGACCGAAATTTTTTAATAGCATTTTCCTTATGTCATAAGGTATCAACATTGTGAAAATCATCAAAATCGGAAACAAAAAATTTTCATCCAAAATCGGAATACAATACGTGACCCTCATGGGGTCATGCTATAATTTCAGTTTTTTCTTATTTATTCGGCAACCGTTGAGAATATTAAAATGCAGTTTTTTTTGCGTTATTCTAGCCCACAAGACAATTCGCCTGACGTTTAATTGAAGCTTCTACGTGCCCGGGAAGTCTGTGAAAAATTAAAAAAACTAACAAATTTTTCGTCCATTTTTTGGGCATTTTTTACTCATGAAATCTTTAAGCGCTCATAACTTTTGAACGATTCATCATAGGATAAAAGGATCTTTAACCCAGTATAAAAAATTTTAAGATACCTCTTACCGTTCGCGAGATATACGCCAAAAACGGTTTCAAATTTTCAACTTTGAAACAGTTAAACGCCTATATCTCGGAAAATATTTAACATAGGGTTATGGTGTGTATGAATGAAATATGCGTATTTAAAATATGTATCTGCAGGTGCAAAAATTTTTGTGATAGCTCTAACCGTTCCCGAGATATTCGCTAAAAACCAATCGCTCCTTGTCACATATTAAAAATGCGTTTTTCTCGAAAACTATTTGAAGTGCGACCGAAATTTTTTAATAGAATTTTCCTTATGTCATAAGGTATCAACATTGTGAAAATCATCAAAATCGGAAACAAAAAAATTTCATCCAAAAAAATCATGCTATAATTTCAGTTTTTTCGTATTTATTCGGCAACCGTTGAGAATATTAAAATGCAGTTTTTTTCGCGTTATTCTAGCCCACAAGACAATTCGCCTGACGTTTAATTGAAGCTTCTACGTGCCCGGGAAGTCTGTGAAAATTAAAAAAACTAACAAATTTTTCGTCCATTTTTTGGGCATTTTTTACTCATGAAATCTTTAAGCGCTCATAACTTTTGAACGATTCATCATAGGATATTGATGTTTTCAGATGAAATATTCTAAATCAAAATCTTTAACCCAGTATAAAAAGTTTTAAGATACCTCTTACCGTTCGCGAGATATACGCCAAAAACGGTTTCAAATTTTCAACTTTGAAACAGTTAAACGCCTATATCTCGGAAAATATTCAACATAGGGTCATGGTGTGTATGAATGAAATATGCGTATTTAAAATATGTATCTGCAGGTGCAAAAATTTTTGTGATAGCTCTAACCGTTCCCGAGATATTCGCTAAAAACCAATCGCTCCTTGTCACATATTAAAAATGCGTTTTTTCTCGAAAACTATTTGAAGTGCGACCGAAATTTTTTAATAGCATTTTCCTTATGTCATAAGGTATCAACATTGTGAAAATTATCAAAATCGGAAACAAAAAATTTCATCCAAAATCGGAATACAATACGTGACCCTAGCATCATGCTATAATTTCAGTTTTTTCGTATTTATTCGGCAACCGTTGAGAATATTAAAATGCAGTTTTTTTCGGGTTATTCTAGCCCACAAGACAATTCGCCTGACGTTTAATTGAAGCTTCTACGTGCCCGGGAAGTCTGTGAAAAATTAAAAAAACTAACAAATTTTTCGTCCATTTTTTGGGCATTTTTTACTCATGAAATTTTTAAGCGCTCATAACTTTTGAACGATTCATCATAGGATATTGATGTTTTCAGATGAAATATTCTAAATCAAAATCTTTAACCCTGTAAAACCGTTTTCCGAGATATTCGCTAAAAACAACCAATCGCTCCTTGTCACATATTAAAAATGCGTTTTTCTCGAAAACTATTTGAAGTGCGACCGAAATTTTTTAATAGCATTTTCCTTATGTCATAAGGTATCAACATTGTGAAAATCATCAAAATCGGAAACAAAAAATTTTCATCCAAAATCGGAATACAATACGTGACTCTAGCATCATGCTGTAATTTCAGTTTTTTCGTATTTATTCGGCAACCGTTGAGAATATTAAAATGCAGTTTTTTTCGCGTTATTCTAGCCCACAAGACAATCCGCCTGACGTTTAATTGAAGCTTCTACGTGCCCGGGAAGTCTGTGAAAAATTAAAAAAACTAACAAATTTTTCGTCCATTTTTTGGGCATTTTTTACTCATGAAATCTTTAAGCGCTCATAACTTTTGAACGATTCATCATAGGATATTGATGTTTTCAGATGAAATATTCTAAATCAAAAGATCTTTAACCCAGTATAAACCGTTCCCGAGATATTCGCTAAAAACCAATCGCTCCTTGTCACATATTAAAAATGCGTTTTTCTCGAAAACTATTTGAAGTGCGACCGAAATTTTTTAATAGCATTTTCCTTATGTCATAAGGTATCAACATTGTGAAAATCATCAGAATCGGAAACAAAAAAATTTCATCCAAAATCGGAATACAATACGTGACCCTAGCATCATGCTATAATTTCAGTTTTTTCGTATTTATTCGGCAACCGTTGAGAATATTAAAATGCAGTTTTTTTCGCGTTATTCTAGCCCACAAGACAATTCGCCTGACGTTTAATTGAAGCTTTTGCGTGCCCGGGAAGTCTGTGAAAAATTAAAAAAACTAACAAATTTTTCGTCCATTTTTTGGCATTTTTTACTCATGAAATCTTTAAGCGCTCATAACTTTTGAACGATTCATCATAGGATATTGATGTTTTCAGATGAAATATTCTAAATCAAAAGATCTTTAACCCAGTATAAACCGTTTCCGAGATATTCGCTAAAAACCAATCGCTCCTTGTCACATATTAAAAATGCGTTTTTCTCGAAAACTATTTGAAGTGCGACCGAAATTTTTAATAGCATTTTCTTATGTCATAAGGTATCAACATTGTGAAAATCATCAAAATCGGAAACAAAAAATTTTCATCCAAAATCGGAATACAATACGTGACTCTAGCATCATGCTGTAATTTCAGTTTTTTCGTATTTATTCGGCAACCGTTGAGAATATTAAAATGCAGTTTTTTTCGCGTTATTCTAGCCCACAAGACAATCCGCCTGACGTTTAATTGAAGCTTCTACGTGCCCGGGAAGTCTGTGAAAAATTAAAAAAACTAACAAATTTTTCGTCCATTTTTTGGGCATTTTTTACTCATGAAATCTTTAAGCGCTCATAACTTTTGAACGATTCATCATAGGATATTGATGTTTTCAGATGAAATATTCTAAATCAAAAGATCTTTAACCCAGTATAAAAAATTTTAAGATACCTCTTACCGTTCGCAAGATATACGCCAAAAACGGTTTCAAATTTTCAACTTTGAAACAGTTAAACGCTTATATCTCGGAAAATATTCAACATAGGATTATGGTGTGTATGAATGAAATATGCGTATTTAAAATATGTATCTGCAGGTTCAAAAATTTTTGTGATAGCTCTAACCGTTCCCGCGATATTCGCTAAAAACCAATCGCTCCTTGTCACATATTAAAAATGCGTTTTTCTCGAAAACTATTTGAAGTGCGACCGAAATTTTTTAATAGCATTTTCCTTATGTCATAAGGTATCAACATTGTGAAAATCATCAAAATCGGAAACAAAAAATTTTCATCCAAAATCGGAATACAATACGTGACCCTAGCATCATGCTATAATTTCATTTTCGTATTTATTCGGCAACCGTTGAGAATATTAAAATGCTGTTTTTCTCGCGTTATTCTAGCCCACAAGACAATTCGCCTGACGTTTAATTGAAGCTTCTACGTGCCCGGGAAGTCTGTGAAAAATTAAAAAAACTAACAAATTTTTCGTCCATTTTTTGGGCATTTTTTACTCATGAAATCTTTAAGCGCTCATAACTTTTGAACGATTCATCATAGGTTATTGATGTTTTCAGATGAAATATTCTAAATCAAAAGGTCTTTAACCCAGTATAAAAAGTTTTAAGATACCTCTTACCGTTCGCGAGATATACGCCAAAAACGGTTTCAAATTTTCAACTTTGAAACAGTTAAACGCCTATATCTCGGAAAATATTTAACATAGGGTCATGGTGTGTATGAATGAAATATGCGTATTTAAAATATGTATCTGCAAGTTCAAAAATTTTTTGATGATGAACTTCTAAATCGCTCCCAGTATAAACCGTTCCCGAGATATTCGCTAAAAACCAATCGCTCCTTGTCACATATTAAAAATGCGTTTTTCTCGAAAACTATTTGAAGTGCGACCGAAATTTTTTAATAGCATTTTCCTTATGTCATAAGGTATCAACATTGTGAAAATCATCAAAATCGGAAACAAAAAATTTTCATCCAAAATCGGAATACAATACGTGACCCTAGCATCATGCTATAATTTCAGTTTTTTCGTATTTATTCGGCAACCGTTGAGAATATTAAAATGCAGTTTTTTTCGCGTTATTCTAGCCCACAAGACAATTCGCCTGACGTTTAATTGAAGCTTTTGCGTGCCCGGAAAGTCTGTGAAAAATTAAAAAAACTAACAAATTTTTCGTCCATTTTTTGGCATTTTTACTCATGAAATCTTTAAGCGCTCATAACTTTTGAACGATTCATCATAGGATATTGATGTTTTCAGATGAAATATTCTAAATCAAAAGATCTTTAACCCAGTATAAACCGTTTCCGAGATATTCGCTAAAAACCAATCGCTCCTTGTCACATATTAAAAATGCGTTTTTCTCGAAAACTATTTGAAGTGCGACCGAAATTTTTTAATAGCATTTTCCTTATGTCATAAGGTATCAACATTGTGAAATCATCAAATCGGAAACAAAAAATTTTCATCCAAAATCGGAATACAATACGTGACTCTAGCATCATGCTGTAATTTCAGTTTTTTCGTATTTATTCGGCAACCGTTGAGAATATTAAATGCAGTTTTTTTTCGCGTTATTCTAGCCCACAAGACAATCCCTGACGTTTAATTGAAGCTTCTACGTGCCCGGGAAGTCTGTGAAAAATTAAAAAAACTAACAAATTTTTCGTCCATTTTTTGGGCATTTTTTACTCATGAAATCTTTAAGCGCTCATAACTTTTGAACGATTCATCATAGGATATTGATGTTTTCAGATGAAATATTCTAAATCAAAAGATCTTTAAACCCGTATAAAATTTTAGATACCTCTTACCGTTCGCGAGATATACGCCAAAAACGGTTTCAAATTTTCAACTTTGAAACAGTTAAACGCTTATATCTCGGAAAATATTCAACATAGGATCATGGTGTGTATGAATGAAATATGCGTATTTAAAATATGTATCTGCAGGTTCCAAAATTTTTGTGATAGCTCTAACCGTTCCCGAGATATTCGCTAAAAACCAATCGCTCCTTGTCACATATTAAAAATGCGTTTTTTCTCGAAAACTATTTGAAGTGCGACCGAAATTTTTAATAGCATTTCCTTATGTCATAATGTATCAACATTGTGAAAATCATCAAAATCGAAACAAAAAATTTTCATCCAAAATCGGAATACATACGTGACCCTAGCATCATGCTATAATTTCAGTTTTTTCGTATTTATTCGGCAACCGTTGAGAATATTAAAATGCAGTTTTTTCGCGTTATTCTAGCCCACAAGACAATTCGCCTGACGTTTAATTGAAGCTTCTACGTGCCCGGGAAGTCTGTGAAAAATTAAAAAAACTAACAAATTTTTCGTCCATTTTTTGGGCATTTTTTACTCATGAAATCTTTAAGCGCTCATAACTTTTGAACGATTCATCATAGGTTATTGATGTTTTCAGATGAAATATTCTAAATCAAAAGGTCTTTAACCCAGTATAAAAAGTTTTAAGATACCTCTTACCGTTCGCGAGATATACGCCAAAAACGGTTTCAAATTTTCAACTTTGAAACAGTTAAACGCCTATATCTCGGAAAATATTTAACATAGGGTCATGGTGTGTATGAATGAAATATGCGTATTTAAAATATGTATCTGCAGGTTCAAAAATTTGGATATTGATGTTTTCAGATGAAATATTCTAAATCAAAAGATCTTTAACCCAGTATAAACCGTTCCCGAGATATTCGCTAAAAACCAATCGCTCCTTGTCACATATTAAAAATGCGTTTTTCTCGAAAACTATTTGAAGTGCGACCGAAATTTTTTAATAGCATTTTCCTTATGTCATAAGGTATCAACATTGTGAAAATCATCAAAATCGGAAACAAAAAATTTTCATCCAAAATCGGAATACAATACGTGACCCTAGCATCATGCTATAATTTCAGTTTTTTCGTATTTATTCGGCAACCGTTGAGAATATTAAAATGCAGTTTTTTTCGCGTTATTCTAGCCCACAAGACAATTCGCCTGACGTTTAATTGAAGCTTCTACGTGCCCGGGAAGTCTGTGAAAAATTAAAAAAACTAACAAATTTTTCGTCCATTTTTTGGGCATTTTTTACTCATGAAATCTTTAAGCGCTCATAACTTTTGAACGATTCATCATAGGATATTGATGTTTTCAGATGAAATATTCTAAATCAAAGATCTTTAACCCAGTATAAAAATTTTAAGATACCTCTTACCGTTCGCGAGATATACGCCAAAAACGGTTTCAAATTTCAACTTTGAAACAGTTAAACGCCTATATCTCGGAAAATATTCAACATAGGGTCATGGTGTGTATGAATGAATATGCGTATTTAAAATATGTATCTGCAGGTGCAAAAATTTTTGTGATAGCTCTAACCGTTCCCGAGATATTCGCTAAAAACCAATCGCTCCTTGTCACATATTAAAAATGCGTTTTTCCTCGAAAACTATTTGAAGTGCGACCGAAATTTTTTAATAGCATTTTCCTTATGTCATAAGGTATCAACATTGTGAAAATCATCAAAATCGGAAACAAAAAATTTTCATCCAAAATCGGAATACAATACGTGACCCTAGCATCATGCTATAATTTCAGTTTTTTCGTATTTCGGCAACCGTTGAGAATATTAAAATGCAGTTTTTTTGCGTTATTCTAGCCCACAAGACAATTCGCCTGACGTTTAATTGAAGCTTCTACGTGCCCGGGAAGTCTGTGAAAAATTAAAAAAACTAACAAATTTTTCGTCCATTTTTTGGGCATTTTTTACTCATGAAATCTTTAAGCGCTCATAACTTTTGAACGATTCATCATAGGATATTGATGTTTTCAGATGAAATATTCTAAATCAAAAGATCTTTAACCCAGTATAAAAAGTTTTAAGATACCTCTTACCGTTCGCGAGATATACGCCAAAAACGGTTTCAAATTTTCAACTTTGAAACAGTTAAACGCCTATATCTCGGAAAATTTAACATAGGGTCATGGTGTGTATGAATGAAATATGCGTATTTAAAATATTATATGCAGGTCAGTGATGGTTGCAAAAATTTTATGTAGCTAACTAACCGTTCCCGAGATATTCGCTAAAAACCAATCGCTCCTTGTCACATATTAAAAATGCGTTTTTCTCGAAAACTATTTGAAGTGCGACCGAAATTTTTTAATAGCATTTTCCTTATGTCATAAGGTATCAACATTGTGAAAATCATCAAAATCGGAAACAAAAAATTTTCATCCAAAATCGGAATACAATACGTGACCCTAGCATCATGCTATAATTTCAGTTTTTTCGTATTTATTCGGCAACCGTTGAGAATATTAAAATGCAGTTTTTTTCGCGTTATTCTAGCCCACAAGACAATTCGCCTGACGTTTAATTGAAGCTTCTACGTGCCCGGGAAGTCTGTGAAAAATTAAAAAACTAACAAATTTTTCGTCCATTTTTTGGGCATTTTTTACTCATGAAATCTTTAAGCGCTCATAACTTTTGAACGATTCATCATAGGATATTGATGTTTTCAGATGAAAATATCTAAATCAAAAGATCTTTAACCCAGTTATAAAATTTTAAGATACCTCTTACCGTTCGCGAGATATACGCCAAAAACGGTTTCAAATTTTCAACTTTGAAACAGTTAAACGCCTATATCTCGGAAAATATTCAACATAGGGTCATGGTGTGTATGAATGAAATGCTATTTAAAATATGTATCTGCAGGTGCAAAAATTTTTGTGATAGCTCTAACCGTTCCCGAGATATTCGCTAAAAACCAATCGCTCCTTGTCACATATTAAAAATGCGTTTTTCTCGAAAACTATTTGAAGTGCGACCGAAATTTTTTAATAGCATTTTCTTATGTCATAAGGTATCAACATTGTGAAAATCATCAAAATCGGAAACAAAAAATTTTCATCCAAAATCGGAATACAATACGTGACCCTAGCATCATGCTATAATTTCAGTTTTTTCGTATTTATTCGGCAACCGTTGAGAATATTAAAATGCAGTTTTTTTCGCGTTATTCTAGCCCACAAGACAATTCGCCTGACGTTTAATTGAAGCTTCTACGTGCCCGGGAAGTCTGTAAAAATTAAAAAAACTAACAATTTTTCGTCCATTTTTTGGGCATTTTTACTCATGAAATCTTTAAGCGCTCATAACTTTTGAACGATTCATCATAGGATATTGATGTTTCAGATGAAATATTCTAATTCAAAAGATCTTAACCCAGTATAAAAATTTTTAAGATACCTCTTACCGTTCGCGAGATATATACCCAAAAACGGTTTCAAATTTTCAACTTTGAAACAGTTAAACCCTATATCTCGGAAAATATCAAACATAGGGTCATGGTGTGTATGAATGAAATATGCGTATTTAAAATATGTATCTGCAGGTGCAAAAATTTTTTGTGATAGCTCTAAACCG
>NW_020538209.1:0-12506 GCF_003426905.1 Ctenocephalides felis
ATACATACATGATTTCAATTTGCGGCATATGGTGTAGCAAGGTTTTGTAAGTATTTATACTCGCATAGAGGTTTCAAACCAATCATTCTATTTTAACCCTTTCCACTCGTGTGCATTTCAATGGTACTATGTATTTTATTGCCAGTACGGCGTCATTGGAGCGCAATGGGTTCTATTTTTTTTTAATTTCAATATTTGCTACAACTGCTAAATAACATCACAGTAACATTGAGTATATAAATAAAATATAGTACAAATAAAGAACACTGGGTTCTAATATAAGTGAGAATAAGTCGATTTTATTACTTGTAAAAATCAATTATATTGTATTGGTTCGGATACAGTGTTTCTGTCACAATAACACAAAATTAAATGAATATATCTCAAATATTAACCAACCAATTATTATTAGTCTAATGCGAATAAATATAAATATACTATTTATGTCAATGAGAACACACTGCATTCTATATTTCTAAAAAACAAACTTTTTTCATGAAATATAAGACACAGACGTATTTATTTCATCATCAGTGTAAAAAAAATATTAACACATTTTTTAAATGATGTTTTGACTTTGTTTTGGAGAAAGTAAGACAATATAGAGTCATGACATCTCGTTATAATTTTGATGTACAAAATGTCATCCTAAAGATCTATGTCGATCCAAGGCGAACGAATCGTCGTAACAAAAGCGTTAATTCTAAATGAAACATTTTAATGAACCATAACATATCAATTGCATTTACGCCATTCATATTTCTAATTCCCGTTTTACAATTTCTACTCTATCATCAGTTTCGTAGAAGTCTTCGTGAATATGAATTTGTGCCGCAGCTGTTTTCTGTATTCGATCCCAATCCCAACACAGGCGCAGGAGTGCTGCTCGCTAACGCACCACTCAACTGCTGATAGAAGGCATTTACATATTCGCTCTGTGTTAAAATGGGAAGAAAAGACGATCACAGACTCACAAACTGCGAGACATATAGATTATGGAATATGTTTTTTTTTTGTTATTTCGGAGAATTGATAAGAATTAATGCTTCTCGATTTTGATGTATGGTGTTCTTCATATTTGATCTAAAAGCTGTATGGAGGCTAAAACATTAAAAGCTTTTGCTTATCGTTAAGATAAATTTTATCAATAACCAGTAGATCATTGAAAATCATAATCTGTAACTGTAACTGTATTCATAATTTCTAAGTAATCTCATTGATGAAAACGATAACGAATGGATTTATGTGACTAGTTAGAATGCGCTATTTTTTTAATATATTTTTTTTGTTGAAGATATAAAACAAATGAAGTGGTTATTTGTATTTAGATTCATTTAGGTACTTCAGTTTTATTGCCTTTACTACAGTTTCCAAATTACATATTTATCTTAGAAATTCAACTTTTTTATCCTATGTATTATATTGAGACTTAAGATGTTGCCCTTCAATATTTTTTCAATTTACGTACAAGTACTCCACTAATCATGTCAATAAGAACACACACTAATGCTTATTTCTGCCCTCAATTCATAAAGTTTTAAGTTTCAGACGTTTTGAGTCCATGATTTATACCATATCCGTGCAAAATGATCAAAAAATATTGTTTTCTTTAGTTTTTTAAATGATTGTATAGCAAGTTGGACTATTGTTTTTAGAGGAAATTAAAGAATAGAGTCATGACATCCCGTTTTTTGCAACCGATCAAATTTTTAATACAATACATATATGTAAAATTTATTGTTAATATATAAATTCACTAAAAATGATTAGAAAATGTTTTGAACTATGAATTGTAACAGAGCAATCTTATTTAAAAAAAAATCCATAAAGCTTGATACTTTAATTTCAGTTGATAATTTCACACTGATGATGGGAAATTCACAACCCTCGAAACGTTTATAGCTTACTTTATGAAACTTTACGAAATAAAGTTAGGGCAAAATATAGAGTTGAGAGTGGTAATCTTATATACATTAATATTTGTTTCACTCATAATACAAAATTATACTGCTTTTGTTTTTAAAAAGTAATAGCAGAATCTACCATCTATTATTTGTTATATAGAGTAATTATTTATTTTTTTAAAATTTTTTAATCACTATCTTGATATATCTCGTTATTTTTGTACTCATCTAACCCGTTTCAGAGCCAAAAATAGTTTACTTCTTCATTTTCATTTTTTCCAAAAGCCAACATTTGTCCAGTGTGTTACAAACTACTGTTATATCTTAAATTGAGATCATTCATCATTTATACCATTTTATATGTTTTTACCAACTTTTGAAGTACTATCTTGAATATCTCGTTAATTTTGTAGTCATCTAACCCATTTCAGATCCATTTTCAAAAGTCAACATTTTGTCCAGTGTCTTACATTTACAAATTTCTACAGACATATCTTAAATTGAGAACATTCATCATTTATCTACCATTTTCTAGATTTTTAGCACAACTTTTGAAGTACTATTTTGAATATCCAGTTCCAGTTCAAATATTTTACTTATTTTCATCTTTTCCAAGTGTTAACAATTTGTTATGTTAAAATTTTGCATATTTTATAAGTGTCAGAATTTTGTCCAGCTTATATTTATATTACAAAATTCTACTGATATATATCTTAAATTGTGAAAGAAAATATTTTCAATCTACGTTTCATTTGCAATTACGTTATCATTTTATATCTTTCTAACAAACTTCTGAAGTACTATTCTGAATATCGCGTTATTTTTGTCGTCAATTCAAATTTCTCTATTTCCACCTCACCCAAGTGTCAACATTTTAGTGTCCTGATGTACAAAACCACTTCAAAATCTTTGTATCTCAGCGACGGTAAACGGACGCAACTTTCCGCCGAGAAGAATGAAAGATCAATTCGTCACAAAGCGGAAAACATTTCATTCCTAAACTATGTATGCAACGGATTCCGATGCGCTTTGTTCTCTGAGCTCGTGGAACAACAGACAATGAGGGAGAAGGTCAAACGTTTGAATCTGCTTGTCTGTCTTATTTCGAATCGTTTATTTTGCGGTCGTCTGTATACCAATTCTATTTAAACGTAAAGTATTGTGAATATTCTGAAAGTTCCAAGGCATTTATTTCATAATTGTTGGTAGGAAATTTAAACGCGGTCTAATTTACATTTTACATTCTGACGTGATGCATAGGTAAGGGTGTCATTTGGGAGACCGGGGTATTAAATTCATATGAGGTCCTTAGAATTAATAATATAATATGAATGGATAGATGAAGAAGCCTTTGAGGTTCATTGTTGTTTGATTTTAAAAAATTGTATACTTGGAATATCGAATCACGAAGGAGGTGTGATCGATTGCTTGTCGTTGAAAGCGTCTCAAAATGATAATATAATTTTTAATGTCACGTAAAACGCATTATTTTAATAAAAAAGGGCTGCAAACTATAAAATTATGTGGGTCTATTCCTGTATTCGTTTTGGCTTCCTCCAAATCGTCAAACTTTCAAATAATTCAACTACCTTTTTCTGATTTTGTGAAATTTTACTATAATAATTTTTTAAATCTATATAAAATGCACGAAATTATTATTCATCATGAAGTATGAAAATATGGCGCAAATTCTTGCTCGACCTACCAGAAACTTGACAGAAATCCTGTATAAAGAAATACTGACGTTGTGTGCAACGGGCTTAAAATAGAGAATTTCTATTACTCATAAACTCCGGTTATAAAAAATTGTCAAATTATCAAACTACCAGTTTATGGGTTTATAATCATTGCAGTTTAAATATTTTAAAGAAAACAAAAAATACAGAAGAGCTTCACAATATCACTAGTTTCTGACCATTACATATTAGCTTAAGCTAGTTTCTGCAATCAATTACAATTTAACAACAAATTGTTGTGCACTTAAAATAATGAATATGCAAGTTAAACTAATGTTATATTCTGGACATTTTTGCAATTTGGAGGTTAGGTTTTAGCAGTTGATATTGTGGCAAAACGCTTAAATGAACAGCGAAGGCAAAGCATTTGGACCAGTTTTGTGACTACCCATTTATACCATTACAACAAATAAGAAACTTTGCTACCTAAGTAGCAATTTTATCCGAGAATTGGCACCATAGTTACTAATACGATTTATGGTACACGAGAGAACCTAAAGAATTAAAAATGTTATGAGCATGATAAAAAGTTTAACCTGATGTCCTTAACACTGAATATTCAAACTTCTTGATCATTTTTTTATAAGACACTTTCTTGCGTGTAAAAAGCATACCATAACATATATATAAAAAAAATAATGACATATTATTGTTTCTATATCTCTTCCTCCTAATAATCAATTAGACCACGCGTTCTAACGGCTTTAACTTTTACCAAGGAATGGCTAGCAATAAAAATAAATTTTACACTGTGCATAGAGACACGTACAATTTTAAAACACAGTTTTTGAATGGTGTATTGAAGAAAGATATAAAACAACCTTGCAATACGTAGTTTTTGTACATAAAATAAAGTGTAGGTGTAGAGGTACTTTTAGTATCATTTTGGTATGCGTCAGTGAACCAATTCCAGGAAACGCCCCGAGAAAGAGACAGGGTTTTATGTTCGTCTTTTGCTTCGGAATTGGTAACGGTAGAGCTCTCAAAGATAAATTATACTTGGAAAAAGGTAAAAATATGCCCATGAATGAATTTCACAGACTTATAAGTTTTGCAATTAAACATTATCTATTTTGCATTTTAAAATTTTAACACTATGATCAATTGATCATCGACGATTTCTGCAAATTAGAGAGTGTTCGTAATTATTGAATATTGTTTGTGAAAATAATGAGGTATTTATTAATAATTAAAGCATTATATTATTATTACTATTACGAATCACTTTAGGATCACTTCAAATACCTTACTGTTAAGTATTTCCAGTAAAATATATAATTTACCCAAAAAGCACTACAAATAATTACATTTCACATAACGAGCTGATCATTATACCAAAAAAACATATAAGAATTGTTATATCGTTATCGAACATTGACTCACATTGAATTATTGTGCCCGCGAGCAAAGAGTTGAGAACCGACGTGGTCGTGTTTTTCTCTTTCACGCTTTTACAAGCCACTAACCTCATATTAGTGACCAGGTAAGAATAGTTTGTATACCTGACAATGTTTGTCCCGCACAGGATGTACGAAGACGGAGGAATATCGATAGAAAATACTTTTAACATAGAGAATTTTATGTTTGATTTTAAAGTATCGAAGTTCTATTCAAAGCTCGAGCTTTGTATTGCTTTGTTTGAACTGGAAATTAAAATTCGACGTTTCGTACATTTTCATGTAGCAAATCTTTATGAATTTAATAACTTATTTATTTATTTTCAACAATTCTATAAATATTTTACAAGATTTTGTAATCCACGTCAATTTCATCATTCTCGCTGTATATATTTAGTAATTAGTAAGGATTAGTTTTTTTTGCTCGAATGACAAGTACTACTATTTTTATTAACTTCCCTTAGGGTAAGTTATTGTACTGGGCCGAAAATCGAAATTGAAAATTTTTACATTTTTCGACGTTTTGAAGGTTTCTGAACATTTTCGCATAGGTACTTCAGAAAAAATGGATGTGTGTGTGTGCACGAATCAACCGATTTGAATGGTTCAAAAAACATTCGATTCCTATTGATAAGGAGATGTGCTGATTAGTTTTTGGCAAAGGCAGGTCCAGCAGTTTCGAAGATAAAGAACAAAGAGTGCAGCAAATAGAAATCGAGTTTTTGAGAGAACGGAGCATCCGATTTGAATGATCTAAAAAACATTTTTTTTTTTAGAAAACTAAGGGTCCGATTTAAATGATTCAAATAACTTTCTGCTTGTCTTAACAAAATAATTGACTTTGGAAAAATAAATTTTTGTTTCAACTTTTTTTTTTCAAAAATTTTTTTTGTATATCAAAAATAATTCAGATTTTATTTTTAATTCTGACTATAGTTCTAATATGCTTTAAACAAATAATTTCAACTTTGCAATTCAGTTTATATAATTCTTATAAATATTAGACAATGTTACAATATTTATTTATAATAATCTATTTGAAAACATTCAAATTCCTCGAACATTTCGTTACGGTACGGGAAGTACCAGCAATTTGCCTTGAGGCACGATGCCGTACACCCCACTAGTTTTAATATTTTTTCTATTAAGCATTTTCTATTAATTCATTATTATATAGTGATATTTTCTATTATGCAATTATTGAAATTTTAAAAAATTAATGCATTCTAATTGTAAGTAAAATAGTCTCAATATGCTTGCTTGTAAGTGAAATAGTCCTAATATTAAGATTCATCAATTATTTATTATATAAAATTTTTGCGAAATTCCTAACATTTTTGAAATTTAATCATTAAACCATTTACATCAAAGTCACGTAGTTCCAAACTTGTTTTTGTACTAACATAAAGTATTTTTATTTTTCACTTTGCTTATACGCATTCGTTCCTAAGCTCTCATGCTAAAACTGGCAACATATGTTTCTCACAAGTGCCAGATGCCTGAAGGACTCAAGGTCAAAATACCTTTCCAGAGGTCTCTAGAAAAGGAAGAACGATCGAAACTTGATGTTTGAAGGGTCTTTGTGAATGGGAAGTCGATAGTCGATTATTTTATAACAAATAATAAGTTTGATAAAAAAGTTGCTAATAATTAGGTTTGCATTGAAGTGTTTCCGGTAAATAATTCAGTAATAATTTGAACAAATAACTATTGACAAGAAGCGGTAATATAATACAAATGCAAGAGTTCTAAATTTCAAGCATAATATGATTTTTCGATTCTTGAAATAATAACTAAATTTAATGCATTTACATTTTAAATTATTTTTTTATTTATTTATTATATTTTGCTTATAAGATAGTAAATTTTAATATATTTCGATGTTTTATTATTGAATTTAAGCAAGTAATATACCTACTTCAAAAAGCTCGTTGAATAGAACATACATTTCAAACTTTACTTTATCAAATTGAGTTAAATTAATTTAGAAGTAAGAATTTGTTTCATTCTATCATACTGCAAAAAAATTAATAATACATTTTTTTTCTGTTAAAGAGCTAAATTTTAACTTCAAGATCATTTTGGGCTAAAAGAGTTGAAGAATAGCTTACAATAATTGTGTGTTCAGAAATATGGAACGTTTGAAGTCATTGGGTGTAAATTGAAATCCAAAAAAAAAATGAAAATATTATACAGATATTCATATGAACTATTAGACGTAAGAGCTAATATAAACCCCATACATAGGAGAATAGTAAACCGATGGGTTGCTTCTCACGAAACATTAGATTATAAGTGTTCAACAAATAGCTTATAGGACATGTAAAGTTAAAATAGTTTTGATATGTGATTGGTTAATAAGATGTTTTGAATAGTAATTACATTTTTTTATTCTCATATCTTAACAGCAATGAGAACCTTACGTCCTGTGAGCTGTTGGGCTGAAATTTTTCTTACCTCGTATTTTTAGATGGTAACCCTATGGTTAATCAATCCATATTTGATCATTTTATTATTAGAATTTGTCTAATAGGGCTGACTTTTTATTGGCGCAGCAATGCCGGCTGGGGACTACTTTCACTTGGGAACATATTGCTATCTATATTTCCAAGTGAAAATGTTGTCAATGCCGACTGACAACAACAGGCTACTCGAAGTGGATATCGAACCCGGTACCTTTGAATCAAGTCGAGTCCATAGTACCTACAATAACTGCATAACTGTTAATATCAACAATATATTCTATCTTGTTAAGAGTCGTTAATAATTTAGCACAGGTCATTAAAATTAGCTCTCCTTTACCCTCGATAAAGCTATTAGCCACAGTGATGCAATCAGGTCATAATGAAACAAAACTTATATGCAATGCAAATAGTAAAACGGTTTATTTCTATAGTTTCGAAATCGTTTGCTTGTTCCGAGTTGCCTGTATAATCGCGTACAGCCCGTTTCGTTTCGTTCGGTCACGACCGCGAGAACAAAGGAACTTTTTCATTGTTGTTAATTGCTAATGAGGCCAATTCAGAAATAAAGTTAAACGCGCGCAATTAGCGCTGCGCTCGAAGCCAAACCGAACCGATGTACCCCCGTCGGCTTGCATAGCGAATGCAGCAATATCGGTCGCCGGAGTTAGTTATTTGCCATTTGCGTTTACTAATGCAATCGGAGATGGAAATCCCTACAGTCGGTGGTAATTTTGTAAAATATATTTTGTTCTTCTAAAATATATACGTAACAACGCAAAAGTTTTCTTGTTTTTTTTTATTTATTTATTGATAGAGGTATATTAAAAAGTTAACACGTTCGCTGGCAGTAAAATTTTCAGCGAAGTACAAAAATTGAGTGATTTTATTTTTAAATTAGTTGTGACATCCAAAATTTGATTAAACACCGCTTATAAGTGTAGTCACATTATACGTTAATAATGATATACGATGAATGCTATAGCATCCACGTCAAGTATTAAGCTTGTATTTTACGCAATGTGCTTGACTAAGATAATTAGTGACTACGGTAAAAAATAAAAACAAATGCATAAGTTTTTTTTTGTACTTTTATTTATGTTACAAATTGACAGTAATTTTATATTTAAATTGGTTGTGACATCCGAAATTTGATTAAACACCATTTATACGGGTAGTCAAATTATCATATTTTAATAATAATATACGATGAATGCTTTAGCATCCACGTCAAGTATTACGCTTTTTTTTGAAGCAATGTGCTTGACCAATTAAATTAGTGACTACGGTAAAAGATAAATTAATACAAAACTACGTGAAGTAATATATAATGTTTATAATATATTTTGCAACAACAAATGCATGTAGTCAGATTATCATATTTTAATAATTTTATATGATGAATGCTATGGCATCCACGTCATGTGTTACGCTTTATTTTTAATTATTATTAAGCAATGTGCTTGACCAAGCTAATAAGAGACTACGGGAAAAATATTATACAAAAATACTTAAAGAATCAGTTAATTATTACCTTGACAGGTATAATAATTACAAAACATAAGGATATATAATGAGACTTTAAAATTTGAATGCTATTACATTCATGTCATTCTGTATCACAATGAAAAAGAACATTGGATATTAATAGGAATAGATGGGTTAGTTACTTTCAAAGTAACTATTACTTTATTACTTTCAATAATAACTATACAATTTTGCCTACCATTCATCCCACATTCAAATTCTTACATTTCAGATTTTTGCTTTAATTATTTTAATTTTTGAATAACAATGAAAAAAATGTGTAAGTTATGCTTATAATGTATGAATCTCATCATGTATGAAGTATTTTACCATGAGTTAATGAATTAAATGACATATGTTGAGGTTTGTGAGAGACTTTGTAATACAAAGGTGTGTAGAGATATTTTTTTCGGAATCGATCCCAACCTCGAACAAGATCGACATCAAATCTCAAATCAACATCGATGTGAAATTTTATTTTGAGATTTTGATTTCAAGTGAAATATATATATATATATATATATATATATATATATATTTATATATATATATATTTAAGTTAATATATAGATCGGTTATTCACTTAGCTTATTTATGTCAATATAAATTAATGTTTGACAAAATAAAAAATATATGTCTGTTACTAAAATATTACCCCAGCCCGTCTACTACTATCAGACGTAATTACGCGTTTAATTTCATTTCATTAATCGTTTTTCTATATATGTGCTTTGGTTGTTGTATTTTGTTTGTCATTCGTATGTTCCAGTTTAATTGGAGATAAAATAGATATTCTACATTTGCATGCACAACTCGTGCGAATTTTTAAGTCATGTTGTACAACGTCGTTGGACGAGAAAACATGTTGTAACATAATGATTATTGGTAGTTTTCTCATAGTATAGTCTGGCGATTTTATTCAATGAATCATGGTCTTTTATTGATATTCATCGAAGTAGTGACTCAGATAAATCACAAAAATCAGATTAGGCTTGATTTGAAAGCATGTGATTTTTATTACATTGGAAATTGTAATAAATAACAATAATGATACTACTCAATCCTACATATATTTTTTTGTGTATGATTCAATTAAATATTTTTGTAGAATAATGCAAATGCGAAATGTATGGATATACCAAAAGATATTTCCAAATGCATTATATGTTCTAAACTCAATTGCAAATTGATATTGGATTACTTTGATAAACTTATATTCCTCTCTGTGTGTCTGAAATGTTGGCTTTCTAGCGTCATGAAACCCTCGCATTAACATCAAAGGTCCAATATTGTATTTCTCAAGAAACTGCCACCGTCTTTTTATTTAAGCTCCTCCTTCTAACCGTATTTAAAGGGTATCCACAATTCCACAAATGCACCGATTTCTTTCAAGTTTGCTTTTTCACTATTTTTTCTCCTGTTGCAACGTGGTATAGCAAAAGCTTTGTGTTCAGTTGCTATATATATTGTGTCCTGTGATCTTTTCTCAAGAATCCTACAATTGTCATTTCTTGCACTTATGAATTGTAAGATTGTTAGATTATAAGTCTCTGTGATCCTCTTACACGATACTATAGAATCGAAAGAGCAGTTGAAGAAATATCCATAAATGTATATTTATTAAACATGAAAGGATTGATATTGTGCAGAATAACATTCGATTTTTATTATTTTTACTGATATAAAATAAGCTATAAGTATTGTCAATTTGATATAATTGTGCATAAATTAATGACACATTTAAATTTTCCACCATAATTTATATCATCTTCGTTGCCAATTCTACCATGACAAATTCCCTAAAATGTGTTCACTGAGCCATTGTTTGTTTTCAAGATTAGTAAGTAGATCGCATTGATAGTTATACGAAATGTTTACATTTTTGATCTTGGGAACCTTTAAAATTTCTTCTGTCTCCGTTTATCTGTTTAGTTGATCTTGGGCATGATGTCATTGTTTGAAACCCAGATTTCTATCTTTACGACGACATTGTCGACGGCTACGTAAGCACTTGTTCATTTTATACGAAATGCATGTTTTTGCTCTATAAAATACACAATGACTTGTTTTTCTTCATATGAACTTGCGCAAAAGCTCCATGATGATTTGTTTGACAATAAAGATTGTTAGATAGTTATCTAAATAGTAAAATTTTACGGAGAGTAGTGATAGATCGAGAAACATCTTGTCTAATTTTTTTCTGTTCAAAGTTGTTGTGCAATATTATTCGCCAATTGTTCAAATCTGGTAAATTGATTGCTTTTGAACCTTTTTAACTGGCAATACTAGATTGAAATCAGATTACTAGTGTTTGATTTCAAATCGTGTAAACTAGTTTCTTTGGATTAGTTCAAATGAATTGTAGAAGTTATGAATGAGTCAAATAATCAATATTTTATCTCCAATACACGAATAATTAAAATGAATATTGGCCTAAAAATATTTGCATGTCTAATGATTTTTGAAATAAACCAAACAATATAATTTTGCGACGTTAGTGCCCATAACTTTAAGTGTAGACCCTCTTGATATTAAATGGTTCCTAGATATTACTACCCATCTCCATAAACTAGGAAATTATGCGTCCTCCTTGCGCAATTACATTATTTATCTTATCTTTGCATCGTAATTGCTAGTGCTTACAATCTATGTAGACCTATCATACGTTGGTATAACATGGATCCAATGTACCCTTCGACTAAATAACGCGCCCTATGTTAAAGGACCTTCTTACGTAAAGGTCTTCTTCCTTCTCTTGATAAAAGGAGGGGACGTCGATATTCAGGTCTTTTGATGGTATCCTCTAGTTAGATTTAATGAAACGATCGTTTCTCTGTGTGCAAGTTTTATCGTTGAAGTATTTTTATGGGGATTCTTTTTTTTTGGGGTGACACGGTATGAAAAAATAGTCCAAATGCTATTTCGATTATCGGTGGTCCGAAGTTTATAAAATATGACGTCTTATGTTGGATGTAAGTTGTAAAAATAGGCAAATGAATAAATAGTATTAAATACATTAATTTTCATACATTTTTTATTTTTTGGATTAAAAAATCTAATTGCAAGCAAGTTTTTATTGAAATTACATTATTTATAAATAATGTAGCAATATAATATTCATTACTCTGGATTTGTTTGGTAAGATTACCCTACAAAAAGTCAGTACCCCTCGGTTAAATATTATGACAAATGCAATAATTTCCTGTCCCCTCAAGAAAATTCATAAAATTCCAGAAAAATCAAAATTAACTGCAAGCTTCTACTCTCCCTTGGCGCTCCAGCTAATCTCGAGGACGCAACGCGCAATCTCCACAGGAAATGCACAACTACCTTTCCAGTATTTTCATTTATTTTTTCACGTACGACCTCCGAATTGCACATGGGTCGAAAGGGATCCTTTCCGGAGGGGTAGCCCCAGCTCGAGCTGAGCAGTTACCTCCGTGATGAAGGCGCCGAGGGTTGTGGCACCCACGAGGCTCA
>NW_020538210.1:0-15000 GCF_003426905.1 Ctenocephalides felis
TCTATAACTGTTTGTGTAAAATGACGTTAACTTCAAGAATATTTGATTTAGATTATCATCGGCCCAGCAAGTGAATGCCAGGTTCACAAAAAATTGAGAATAGCTCATTTGAGTGCTCCCCTCCACGGAAATCTGTAGTAAAAGGCGAAAGGTTATTCGATCTGAGGAAACTAGAGTGACCAAAGGGGTAGTCCAGGTGTATAACTTTTTGTAAAACGACGTTAACTTCATAATATTTGATTAGATTATCATCGGCCCAGCAAGTGAATGCCAGGCTCACAAAAAAATGAGAAAGTCTCATTTGAGTGCTCCCCTCCACGGAAACCTTTAGTAAAAGGCGAAGATTTATTCGCTCTGAAGGGAAACCAGAGTGACAAACAAGTAGTCGAGGCGTTGCTTTAACAATATAGGGTCTGTATTGGGGCCGGCCAGCGTATGAATTCCAACAAGTAAACACACCAACGACATCTATTCCTATGCGATAAGTACTTGAACTTCGGGTTTTATTCGCTCGACAAAGAAAATCAACTGAAAATCTGTAGTAAAAGGCGAAGGTTTTTTTCTCTCTGAGAGAACTAGAGTGACAAAGGGGTAGTCCAGGTGTATAACTGTTTGTGTAAAACGACGTTAACTTCAAGAATATTTGATTTAGATTATCATCGTCCCAGCACATGAATGCCAGGCTCACAAAAAATTGAGAATAGTCTCATTTAAGTGCTCCCCTCCACGGAAATCTGTAGTAAAAGGCGAAAGGTTTATTCGCTCTGAGGAAACTAGAGTGACAAAGGGGTAGTCCAGGTCTATAACTGTTTGTGTAGAATGACGTTACTTCAGAATATTTGATTTAATTATCATCGGCCCAGCAAGTGAATGCCAGGCTCACAAAAAATTGAGAATAGTCCTCATTTGAGTGCTCCCCTCCACGAAAATCTTTAGTAAAGGCGAAAGATTATTCGCTCTGAAGGGAATCTGAATTAACTTCAAGAATCTTTGATTTAGATTATCATCGGCCCAGCAAGTGTATGCCAGGCTCACAAAAATTGAGAATATCCTCATTTGAGTGCGCCCCTCCACGGAAATCTTTAGTAAAAGGCGAAAGATTTATTCGCTCTGAAGGGAATCTGAATAACTTCAAGAATATTGATTTAGATATCATCGGCCCAGCAAGTGAATGCCAGGCTCACAAAAAATTGAGAATAGTCTCTTTGAGTGCTCCCCTCCACGGAAATCTGTAGTAAAAGGCGAAAGGTTTATTCGCTCTGAGGAAAACTAGAGTGACAAAGGGGTAGTCCAGGTGTATAACTGTTTGTGTAACACGACCTTAACTTCAAGAATATTTGATTTAGATTATCATCGGCCCAGCAAGTGAATGCCAGGCTCACAAAAATTGAGAATAGTCTCATTTGAGTGCTCTCCTCCACGGAAATCTTTAGTAAAAGGCGAAGATTCATTCTCTCTGAGGGAAACGAGAGTGACGAAGGGGTAGTCCAAGTGTATAACTGTTTGTGTAAAAACGACGTTAACTTCAAGAATATTTGATTTAGATATCATCGGCCCAGCAAGTGAATGCCAGGCTCACAAAAAATTGAGAATAGTCTCATTGAGTGCTCCCCTCCACGGAATCTTTAGTAAAGGCGAAAGATTTTTCGCTCTGAAGGGAAACCAGAGTGACAAAGGTAGTCGAGGCGTTGCTTAACAATATAGGGTCTGTATTTTGGGGCCGGCCAGCGATGAATTCCACAAGTAAACACAGCAGCGACATCTATCCCTATATGCGATAGTTCGGGTTTTTATTTCGCTCGAAAAAGAAAATCCACGGAAATCTGTAGTAAAAGGCGCAAGGTTTATTCGCTCTGAGGAAATGAGAGTGACAAAGGGGTATAACTGTTTGTGTAAAACGACGTTAACTTCAAGAATATTTGATTTAGATTATCATCGGCCCAGCAAGTGAATGCCAGGATCACAAAAATTGAGAATAGTCTCATTTGAGTGCTCCCCTCCCGGAAATCTGTAGTAAAAGGCGAAAGGTGTATTCGCTCTGAGGAAAACTAGGGTGACAAAGGGGTAGTCCAGGTCTATAACTGTTTGTGTAAAATGACGTTAACTTCAAGAATATTTGATTTAGATTATCATCGGCCCAGCAAGTGAATGCCAGGCTCACAAAAAATTGAGAATAGTCTCATTTGAGTGCTCCCCTCCACGGAAATCTATAGTAAAAGGCGAAAGGTTTATTCGATCTGAGGAAAACTAGAGTGACAAAGGGGTAGTCCAGGTGTATAACTGTTTGTGTAAAACGACGTTAACTTCAAGAATATTTGATTTAGATTATCATCGGCCCAGCAAGTGAATGCTAGGCTCACAAAAAATTGAGAATAGTCTCATTTGAGTGCTCCCCTCCACGGAAATCTTTAGTAAAAGGCGAAAGATTTATTCGCTCTGAAGAGAAACCAGAGTGACAAACAGGTAGTCGAGGCGTTGCTTAACAATATAGGGTCTGTATTTTGGGGCCGGCCAGCGTATGAATTCCACAAAGTACACACAGCAACGACATCTATTCCTATGTGCGATAAGTACTTGAACTTCGGGTTTTATTCGATCGAAAAAGAAGATCCACTGAAATCTGTAGTAAAAGGCGAAAGGTTTATTCGCTCTGAGGAAAACTAGAGTGACAAAGGGGTAGTCCAGGTGTATAACTGTTTGTGTAAAACGACGTTAACTTCAAGGATATTTGATTTAGATTATCATCGGCCCAGCAAGTGAATGCCAGGCTAACAAAAAATTGAGAATAGTCTCATTTGAGTGCTCCCCTCCACGGAAATCTTTAGTAAAAGGCGAAAGATTTATTCGCTCTGAAGGGAAACCAGAGTGACAAACATGATGATGTGATGATAAATTTTATATTTCTATCAATATATGTTACAAAGTCCAGTATAATATTTTATGCATTACTACCTAATAGGTATTTTTGCAATTTATGGATGGTATTTAAGGAAATTTTCATAATCTAGTTACATATCAATATCAATAATGTTGACAATAAGTGAAAAAAAGGAAAACAAAAAAAAACACTATTCGTTCAATTATAACTTACAACTAAGATAACACTAAAGCTTAATACTAACTAAAATATATTATTATGAATAAGTGTAACTATATCTTTTCCAAATACTACTGCTCTATCAGGTGGTTTGGCAAACAGGTAGTCGAGGCATTGCTTAACAATATAGGGTCTGTATTTTGGGGCCGTCCAGCGTATGAATTCCACAAAGTAAACACAGCAGCGACATCTATCCCTATATGCGATAAGTACTTGAACTTCGGGTTTTATTCGCTCGAAAAAGAAAATCCACGGAAATCTGTAGTAAAAGGCGCAAGGTTTATTCGCTCTGAGGGAAACGAGAGTGACAAAGGGGTATAACTGTTTGTGTAAAACGACGTTAACTTCAAGAATATTTGATTTAGATTATCATCGGCCCAGCAAGTGAATGCCAGGCTCACAAAAAATTGAGAATAGTCTCATTTGAATGCTCCCCTCCACGGAAATGTGTAGTAAAGGGCGAAAGGTTTATTCGCTCTGAGGAAAACTAGAGTGACAAAGGGGTAGTCCAGGTCTATAACTGTTTGTGTAGAATGACGTTAACTTCAAGAATATTTGATTTAGATTATCATCGGCCCAGCAAGTGAATGCCAGGCTAACAAAAAATTGAGAATAGTCTCATTTGAGTGCTCCCCTCCACGGAAATCTTTAGTAAAAGGCGAAAGATTTATTCGCTCTGAAGGGAAACCAGAGTGACAAACAGGTAGTCGAGGCGTTGCTTAACAATATAGGGTCTGTATTTTGGGGCCGGCCAGCGTATGAATTCCACAAAGTAAACACAGCAGCGACATCTATCCCTATATGCGATAAGTTCGGGTTTTATTCGCTCGAAAAGAAAATCTACGGAATCTGTAGCAAAAGGCGCAAGGTTTATTCGCTCTGAGGGAAACGAGAGTGACAAAGGGGTAGTCCAGGTGTATAACTGTTTGTGTAAACGATGTTAACTTCAAGAATATTTGATTTAGATTATCATCGGCCCAGCAAGTGAATGCCAGGCTCACAAAAAATTGAGAATAGTCTCATTTGAGTGCTCCCTCCACGGAAAACTGTAGTAAAGGCGAAAGGTTATTCGCTCTGAGGAAAACTAGAGTGACAACGGGGTAGTCCAGGTCTATAACTGTTTGTGTAAAATGACGTTAACTTCAAGAATTTTGATTTAGATTATCATCGGCCCAGCAAGTGAATGCTATGCTCACAAAAATTGAGAATAGTCTCATTTGAGTGCTCCCCTCCACGGAAATCTTTAGTAAAAGGCGAAAGATTTATTCGCTCTGAAGGGAACCAGAGTGACAAACAGGTAGTCGAGGCGTTGCTTAACAATATAGGGTCTGTATTTGGGCCGGCCAGCGTATGATTCCACAAAGTAAACACAGCAGCGACATCTATCCCTATATGCGATAAGTTCGGGTTTTATTCGCTCGAAAAAGAAAATCCACGGAAATCTGTAGTAAAAGGCGCAAGTTTATTCGCTCTGAGGGAAACGAGAGTGACAAAGGGGTAGTCCAGGTGTATAACTGTTTGTGTAAAACGACGTTAACTTCAAGAATATTTGATTTAGATTATCATCGGCCCAGCAAGTGAATGCAGGATCACAAAAATTGAGAATAGTCTCATTTGAGTGCTCCCCTCCACGAAAATCTTTAGTAAAAGGCGAAAGATTTATTCGCTCTGAAGGGAATCTGAATTAACTTCAAGAATATTTGATTTAGATTATCATCGGCCCAGCAAGTGTATGCCAGGCTCACAAAAAATTGAGAATAGTCTCATTTGAGTGCGCCCCTCCACGGAAATCTTTAGTAAAATGCGAAAGATTTATTCGCTCTGAAGGGAATCTGAATTAACTTCAAGAATATTCGATTTAGATTATCATCGGCCCAGCAAGTGAATGCCAGGCTCACAAAAAATTGAGAATAGTCTCATTTGAGTGCTCCCCTCCACGAAAAACTGTAGTAAAAGGCGAAAGGGTTATTCGCTCTGAGGAAAACTAGAGTGACAACGGGGTAGTCCAGGTCTATAACTGTTTGTGTAAAATGACGTTAACTTCAAGAATATTTGATTTAGATTATCATCGGCCCAGCAAGTGAATGCTAAGCTCACAAAAAATTGAGAATAGTCTCATTTGAGTGCTCCCCTCCACGGAAATCTTTAGTAAAGGCGAAAGATTTATTCGCTCTGAAGGGAAACCAGAGTGACAAACAGGTAGTCGAGGCGTTGCTTAACAATATAGGGTCTGTATTTTGGGGCCGGCCAGCGTATGAATTCCACAAGTAAACACAACAGCGACATCTATCCCTATATGCGATAAGTACTTGAACTTCGGTTTTATTCGCTCGAAAAAGAAATCCACGGAAATCTGTAGTAAAAGGCGCAAGGTTTATTCGCTCTGAGGAAACGGGAGTGACAAAGGGGTAGTCCAGGAGTATAACTGTTTGTGTAAAACGACGTTAACTTCAAGAATATTTGATTTAGATTATCATCGGCCCAGCAAGTGAATGCTAGGCTCACAAAAATTGAGAATAGTCTCATTTGAGTGCTCCTCTCCACGGAAATCTGTAGTAAAAGGCGAAGGGTTATTCGCTCTGAGGAAAACTGGAGTGACAAAGGGGTAGTCCAGGTCTATAACTGTTTGTGTAAAATGACGTTAACTTCAAGAATATTTGATTAGATTATCATTCGATTTAGATTATCGGCCCAGCAAGTGAATGCTAGGCTCACAAAAAATTGAGAATAGTCTCATTTGAGTGCTCCCCTCCACGGAAATCTTTAGTAAAAGGCGAAAGATTTATTCGCTCTGAAGAGAAACCAGAGTGACAAACAGTAGTCGAGGCGTTGCTTAACAATATAGGGTCTGTATTTTGGGGCCGGCCAGCGTATGAATTCCACAAAGTAAACCAGCAACGACATCTATTCCTATATGCGATAAGTACTTGAACTTCGGGTTTTATTCGATCGAAAAAGAAGATCCACTGAAATCTGTAGTAAAAGGCGAAAGGTTTATTCGCTCTGAGGAAACTAGAGTGACAAAGGGGTAGTCCAGGTGTATAACTGTTTGTGTAAAACGACGTTAACTTCAAGAATATTTGATTTAGATTATCATCGGCCCAGCAAGTGAATGCCAGGCTAACAAAAAATTGAGAATAGGCTCATTTGAGTGCTCCCCTCCACGGAAATCTTTAGTAAAAGGCGAAAGATTTATTCGCTCTGAAGGGAAACCAGAGTGACAAACAGGTAGTCGAGGCGTTGCTTAACAATATAGGGTCTGTATTTTGGGGCCGGCCAGCGTATGAATTCCACAAAGTAAACACAGCAGCGACATCTATCCCTATATGCGATAAGTACTTGAACTTTGGGTTTTATTCGCTCGAAAAAGAAAATCTACGGAAATCTGTAGTAAAAGGCGCAAGGTTTATTCGCTCTGAGGGAAACGAGAGTGACAAAGGGGTAGTCCAGGTGTATAACTGTTTGTGTAAAACGACGTTAACTTCAAGAATATTTGATTTAGATTATCATCGGCCCAGCAAGTGAATGCCAGGCTCACAAAAAATTGAGAATAGTCTCATTTGAGTGCTCCCCTCCACGGAAAACTGTAGTAAAAGGCGAAAGGGTTATTCGCTCTGAGGAAAACTAGAGTGACAACGGGGTAGTCCAGGTCTATAACTGTTTGTGTAAAATGACGTTAACTTCAAGAATATTTGATTTAGATTATCATCGGCCCAGCAAGTGAATGCTAGGCTCACAAAAAATTGAGAATAGTCTCATTTGAGTGCTCCCCTCCACGGAAATCTTTAGTAAAAGGCGAAAGATTTATTCGCTCTGAAGGGAAACCAGAGTGACAAACAGGTAGTCGAGGCGTTGCTTAACAATATAGGGTCTGTATTTTGGGGCCGGCCAGCGTATGAATTCCACAAAGTAAACACAGCAGCGACATCTATCCCTATATGCGATAAGTTCGGGTTTTATTCGCTCGAAAAAGAAAATCCACGGAAATCTGTAGTAAAAGGCGCAAGGTTTATTCGCTCTGAGGGAAACGAGAGTGACAAAGGGGTGTAACTGTTTGTGTAAAACGACGTTAACTTCAAGAATATTTGATTTAGATTATCATCGGCCCAGCAAGTGAATGCCAGGCTCACAAAAAATTGAGAATAGTCTCATTTGAATGCTCCCCTCCACGGAAATGTGTAGTAAAGGGCGAAAGGTTTATTCGCTCTGAGGAAAACTAGAGTGACAAAGGGTAGTCCAGGTCTATAACTGTTTGTGTAGAATGACGTTAACTTCAAGAATATTTGATTTAGATTATCATCGGCCCAGCAAGTGAATGCCAGGCTCACAAAAAATTGAGAATAGTCTCATTTGAGTGCTCCCCTCCACGAAAATCTTTAGTAAAAGGCGAAAGATTTATTCGCTCTGAAGGGAATCTGAATTAACTTCAAGAATATTTGATTTAGATTATCATCGGCCCAGCAAGTGTATGCCAGGCTCACAAAAAATTGAGAATAGTCTCATTTGAGTGCGCCCCTCCACGGAAATCTTTAGTAAAAGGCGAAAGATTTATTCGCTCTGAAGGGAAACCAGAGTGACAAACATTTTTTTTTTTTTATGATAAATTTTTATATTTCTATCAATATATGTTACAAAGTCCAGTATAATATTTTATGCATTACTACCTAATAGGTATTTTTGCAATTTATGGATGGTATTTAAGGAAATTTTAATAATCTAGTTACATATCAATATCAATAATGTTGACAATAAGTGAAAAAAGGAAAACAAAAAAAACACTATTCGTTCAATTATAACTTACAACTAAGATAACACTAAAGCTTAATACTAACTAAAATATATTATTATGAATAAGTGTAACTATATCTTTTCCAAATACTACTGCTCTATCAGGTGGTTTGGCAAACAGGTAGTCGAGGCATTGCTTAACAATATAGGGTCTGTATTTTGGGGCCGTCCAGCGTATGAATTCCACAAAGTAAACACAGCAGCGACATCTATCCCTATATGCGATAAGTACTTGAACTTCGGGTTTTATTCGCTCGAAAAAGAAAATCCACGGAAATCTGTAGTAAAAGGCGCAAGGTTTATTCGCTCTGAGGGAAACGAGAGTGACAAAGGGGTAGTCCAGGTGTATAACTGTTTGTGTAAAACGACGTTAACTTCAAGAATATTTGATTTAGATTATCATCGGCCCAGCAAGTGAATGCCAGGATCACAAAAAATTGAGAATAGTCTCATTTGAGTGCTCCCCTCCACGGAAATCCGTAGTAAAAGGCGAAAGGTGTATTCGCTCTGAGGAAAACTAGGGTGACAAAGGGGTAGTCCAGGTCTATAACTGTTTGTGTAAAATGACGTTAACTTCAAGAATATTTGATTTAGATTATCATCGGCCCAGCAAGTGAATGCCAGGCTCACAAAAAATTGAGAATAGTCTCATTTGAGTGCTCCCCTCCACGGAAATCTGTAGTAAAAGGCGAAAGGTTTATTCGCTCTGAGGAAAACTAGAGTGACAAAGGGGTAGTCCAGGTGTATAACTGTTCGTGTAAAACGACCTTAACTTCAAGAATATTTGATTTAGATTATCATCGGCCCAGCAAGTGAATGCCAGGCTCACAAAAAATTGAGAATAGTCTCATTTGAGTACTCCCCTCCACGGAAATCTTTAGTAAAAGGCGAAAGATTTATTCGCTCTGAAGGGAAACCAGAGTGACATACAGGTAGTCGAGGCGTTGCTTAACAATATAGGGTCTGTATATTGGGGCCGGCCAGCGTATGATTTCCACAAAGTAAACACAGCAGCGACATCTATCCCTATGTGCGATAAGTACTTGAACTTCGGGTTTTATTCGCTCGAAAAAGAAAATCCACGGAAATCTGTAGTAAAAGGCGCAAGGTTTATTCGCTCTGAGGGAAACGAGAGTGACAAAGGGGTAGTCCAAGTGTATAACTGTTTGTGTAAAACGACGTTAACTTCAAGAATATTTGATTTAGATTATCATCGGCCCAGCAAGTGAATGCCAGGCTGACAAAAAATTGAGAATAGTCTCATTTGAATGCTCCCCTCCACGGAAATCTGTAGTAAAAGGCGAAAGGTTTATTCGCTCTGAAGAAAACTAGAGTGACAAAGGGGTAGAGTCCAGGTCTATAACTGGACGTTAACTTCAAGAATATTTGATTAGATTATCATTCGATTTAGATTATCGGCCCAGCAAGTGAATGCTAGACTCACAAAAAATTGAGAATAGTCTCATTTGAGTGCTCCCCTCCACGGAAATCTTTAGTAAAAGGCGAAAGATTTATTCGCTCTGAAGGGAAACCAGAGTGACAAACAGGTAGTCGAGGCGTTGCTTAACAATATAGGGTCTGTATTTTGGGGCCGGCCAGCGTATGAATTCCACAAAGTAAACACAGCAGCGACATCTATCCCTATATGCGATAAGTACTTAAACTTCGGGTTTTATTCGCTCGAAAAAGAAAATCCACGGAAATCTGTAGTAAAAGGCGCAAGGTTTATTCGCTCTGAAAACGAGAGTGACAAAGGGGTCTGTAGTAAAAGGCGCAAGGTTTATTCGCTCTGAGGGAAACGAGAGTGACAAAGGGGTAGTCCAGGTCTATAACTGTTTGTGTAAAATGACGTTAACTTCAAGAATATTTGATTAGATTATCATTCGATTTAGATTATCGGCCCAGCAAGTGAATGCTAGGCTCACAAAAAATTGAGAATAGTCTCATTTGAGTGCTCCCCTCCACGGAAATCTTTAGTAAAAGGCGAAAGATTTATTCGCTCTGAAGGGAATCTGAATTAACTTCAAGAATATTTAATTTAGATTATCATCGGCCCAGCAAGTGTATGCCAGGCTCACAAAAAATTGAGAATAGTCTCATTTGAGTGCGCCCCTCCACGGAAATCTTTAGTAAAAGGCGAAAGATTTATTCGCTCTGAAGGGAAACCAGAGTGACAAACAGGTAGTCGAGGCATTGCTTAACAATATAGGGTCTGTATTTTGGGGCCGTCCAGCGTATGAATTCCACAAAGTAAACACAGCAGCGACATCTATCCCTATATGCGATAAGTACTTGAACTTCGGGTTTTATTCGCTCGAAAAAGAAAATCCACGGAAATCTGTAGTAAAAGGCGCAAGGTTTATTCGCTCTGAGGGAAACGAGAGTGACAAAGGGGTAGTCCAGGTATATAACTGTTTGTGTAAAACGACGTTAACTTCAAGAATATTTGATTTAGGTTATCATCGGCCCAGCAAGTGAATGCCAGGATCACAAAAAATTGAGAATAGTCTCATTTGAGTGCTCCCCTCCACGGAAATCTGTAGTAAAAGGCGAAAGGTGTATTCGCTCTGAGGAAAACTAGGGTGACAAAGGGGTAGTCCAGGTCTATAACTGTTTGTGTAAAATGACGTTAACTTCAAGAATATTTGATTTAGATTATCATCGGCCCAGCAAGTGAATGCCAGGCTCACAAAAAATTGAGAATAGTCTCATTTGAGTGCTCCCCTCCACGGAAATCTTTAGTAAAAGGCGAAAGATTTATTCGCTCTGAAGGGAAACCAGAGTGACAAACAAGTAGTCGAGGCATTGCTTAACAATATAGGGTCTGTATTTTGGGGCCGGCCAGCGTATGAATTCCACAAAGTAAACACACCAACGACATCTATTCCTATATGCGATAAGTACTTGAACTTCGGGTTTTATTCGCTCGACAAAGAAAATCAACTGAAATCTGTAGTAGAAGGCGAAAGGTTTATTCGCTCTGAGGAGAACTAGAGTGACAAAGGGGTAGTCCAGGTCTATAACTGTTTGTGTAAAATGACGTTAACTTCAAGAATATTTGATTTATATTATCACCGGCCCAGCAAGTGAACGCCAGGCTCACAAAAAATTGAGAATAGTCTCATTTGACTGCTCCCCTCCACGGAAATCTTTAGTAAAAGGCGAAAGATTTATTCGCTCTGAAGGGAATCTGAATTAACTTCAAGAATATTTGATTCAGATTATCATCGGCCCAGCAAGTGAATGCCAGGCTCACAAAAAATTGAGAATAGTCTCATTTGAGTGCTTCCCTCCACGGAAATCTTTAGTAAAAGGCGAAAGATTTATTCGCTCTGAAGGGAAACCAGAGTGACAACAGGTAGTCGAGGCGTTGCTTAACAATATAGGGTCTGTATTTTGGGGCCGGCCAGCGTATGAATACCACAAATTAAACACAGCAGCGACATCCATCCCTATATGCGATAAGTACTTGAACTTCGGGTTTTATTCGCTCGAAAAAGAATATCTGCGGAAATCTGTAGTAAAAGGAGAAAGGTTTATTCGCTCTGAGGGAAACTAGAGGGACAAAGGGGTAGTCCAGGTGTATAACTGTTTGTGTAAAATGACGTTAACTTCAAGAATATTTGATTTAGATTATCATCGGCCCAGCAAGTGAATCCAAGCTCACAAAAAATTGAGAATAGTCTCATTTGAGTGCTCCCCTCCACGGAAATCTTTAGTAAAAGGCGAAAGATTTATTCGCTCTGAAGGGAAACCAGAGTGACAAACAGGTAGTCGAGGCGTTGCTTAACAATATAGGGTCTGTATTTTGGGGCCGGCCAGCGTATGAATTCCACAAAGTAAACACAGCAGCGACATCTATCCCTATATGCGATAAGTACTTGAACTTCGGGTTTTATTCGCTCGAAAAAGAAAATCCACGGAAATCTGTAGTAAAAGCGCAAGGTTTATTCGCTCTGAGGAAAGAGAGTGACAAAGGGGTAGTCCAGGAGTATAACTGTTTGTGTAAAACGACGTTAACTTCAAGAATATTTGATTTAGATTATCATCGGCCCAGCAAGTGAATGCTAGGCTCACAAAAAATTGAGAATAGTCTCATTTGAGTGCTCCTCTCCACGGAAATCTGTAGTAAAAGGCGAAAGGGTTATTCGCTCTGAGGAAAACTAGAGTGACAAAGGGGTAGTCCAGGTCTATAACTGTTTGTGTAAAATGACGTTAACTTCAAGAATATTTGATTAGATTATCATTCGATTTAGATTATCGCCCAGCAAGTGAATGCTAGGCTCACAAAAAATGAAATAGTCTCATTTGAGTGCTCCCCTCCACGGAAATCTTTAGTAAAAGGCGAAAGATTTATTCGCTCTGAAGAGAAACCAGAGTGACAAACAGGTAGTCGAGGCGTTGCTTAAAATATAGGGTCTGTATTTGGGGCCGGCCAGCGTATGAATTCCACAAAGAAACAACAGCAACGACATCTATTCCTATATGCGATAAGTACTTGACTTCGTTTTTTATTTATTCGATCGAAAAAAGAAGATCCACGGAAATCTGTAGTAAAAGGCGAAAGGTTTATTCGCTCTGAGGAAAACTAGAGTGACAAAAGGTAGTCCAGTGTAAAACTGTTTGTGTAAAACGACGTTAACTTCAAGAATATTTGATTTAGATTATCATCGGCCCAGCAAGTGAATGCCAGCTAACAAAAAATTGAGAATAGCTCATTTGAGTGCTCCCCTCCACGGAAATCTTTAGTAAAAGGCGAAAGTTTTATTCGCTCTGAGGGAACCAGAGTGACAAACAGGTAGTCGAGGCGTTGCTTTAACAATATAGGGTCTGTATTTTGGGGCCGGCCAGCGTATGAATTCCACAAAGTAAACACAAGCAGCGACATCTATCCTATATGCGATAAGTACTTGAACTTCGGGTTTTATTCGCTCGAAAAAGAAAATCTAACGGAAATCTTTAGTAAAAGGCGCAAGGTTTATTCGCTCTGAGGGAAACGAGAATAACAAGGGCCCAGGTTAAACTGTTTTTGTGTAAACGATGTTAACTTCAAGAATATTTGATTTAGATTATCATCGGCCCAGCAAGTGAATGCCAGGCTCACAAAAAATTGAGAATAGTCTCATTTGAGTGCTCCCCTCCACGGAAAACTGTAGTAAAAGGCGAAAGGGTTATTCGCTCTGAGGAAAACTAGAGTGACAACGGGGTAGTCCAGGTCTATAACTGTTTGTGTAAAATGACGTTAACTTCAAGAATATTTGATTTAGATTATCATCGGCCCAGCAAGTGAATGCTAGGCTCACAAAAAATTGAGAATAGTCTCATTTGAGTGCTCCCCTCCACGGAAATCTTTAGTAAAAGGCGAAAGATTTATTCGCTCTGAAGGGAAACCAGAGTGACAAACAGGTAGTCGAGGCGTTGCTTAACAATATAGGGTCTGTATTTTGGGGCCGGCCAGCGTATGAATTCCACAAAGTAAACACAGCAGCGACATCTATCCCTATATGCGATAAGTTCGGGTTTTATTCGCTCGAAAAAGAAAATCCACGGAAATCTGTAGTAAAAGGCGCAAGGTTTATTCGCTCTGAGGGAAACGAGAGTGACAAAGGGGTAGTCCAGGTGTATAACTGTTTGTGTAAAACGACGTTAACTTCAAGAATATTTGATTTAGATTATCATCGGCCCAGCAAGTGAATGCCAGGATCACAAAAAATTGAGAATAGTCTCATTTGAGTGCTCCCCTCCACGAAAATCTTTAGTAAAAGGCGAAAGATTTATTCGCTCTGAAGGGAATCTGAATTAACTTCAAGAATATTTGATTTAGATTATCATCGGCCCAGCAAGTGTATGCCAGGCTCACAAAAATTGAGAATAGTCTCATTTGAGTGCGCCCCTCCACGGAAATCTTTAGTAAAATGCGAAAGATTTATTCGCTCTGAAGGGAATCTGAATTAACTTCAAGAATATTTGATTTAGATTATCATCGGCCCAGCAAGTGAATGCCAGGCTCACAAAAAATTGAGAATAGTCTCATTTGAGTGCGCCCCTCCACGGAAATCTTTAGTAAAAGGCGAAAGGGTTATTCGCTCTGAGGAAAACTAGAGTGACAACGGGGTAGTCCAGGTCTATAACTGTTTGTGTAAAATGACGTTAACTTCAAGAATATTTGATTTAGATTATCATCGGCCCAGCAAGTGAATGCTAAGCACACAAAAAATTGAGAATAGTCTCATTTGAGTGCTCCCCTCCACGGAAATATTTAGTAAAAGGCGAAAGATTTATTCGCTCTGAAGGGAAACCAGAGTGACAAACAGGTAGTCGAGGCGTTGCTTAACAATATAGGGTCTGTATTTTGGGGCCGGCCAGCGTATGAATTCCACAAAGTAAACACAGCAGCGACATCTATCCCTATATGCGATAAGTACTTGAACTTCGGGTTTTATTCGCTCGAAAAAGAAAATCCACGGAAATCTGTAGTAAAAGGCGCAAGGTTTATTCGCTCTGAGGGAAACGAGAGTGACAAAGGGGTATAACTGTTTGTGTAAAACGACGTTAACTTCAAGAATATTTGATTTAGATTATCATCGGCCCAGCAAGTGAATGCTAGGCTCACAAAAAATTGAGAATAGTCTCATTTGAGTGCTCCCCTCCACGGAAATCTGTAGTAAAAGACGAAAGGGTTATTCGCTCTGAGGAAAACTAGAGTGACAAAGGGGTAGTCCAGGTCTATAACTGTTTGTGTAAAATGACGTTAACTTCAAGAATATTTGATTTAGATTATCATCGGCCCAGCAAGTGAATGCTAGGCTCACAAAAAATTGAGAATAGTCTCATTTGAGTGCTCCCCTCCACGGAAATCTTTAGTAAAAGGCGAAAGATTTATTCGCTCTGAAGAGAAACCAGAGTGACAAACAGGTAGTCGAGGCGTTGCTTAACAATATAGGTCTGTATTTTGGGGCCGGCCAGCGTATGAATTCCACAAAGTAAACACAGCAACGACATCTATTCCTATATGCGATAAGTACTTGAACTTCGGGTTTTATTCGATCGAAAAAGAAGATCCACTGAAATCTGTAGTAAAAGGCGAAAGGTTTATTCGCTCTGAGGAAAACTAG
>NW_020538211.1:0-14875 GCF_003426905.1 Ctenocephalides felis
TCTAACGATTCTAATTTGAATCTAAACACCTATACTTTTAGAAAACCCGGGACAAAAAATCCAAATTTGAGTCAAATATTGCTTTTAGGAAAACCCGAGGCACAAGGTCGTAATCCGGGACTGTCCCGACTAAATCTGGACGTATGGTCACTTTATTCAAAGGCTAAACTTTAATAACTTCAAAGATTTAAAGAAGCTACGAATAATATATAAATAGTTTCTAATCGATAGACTTACGTTTAGTACACGGCACAAATGTTTAAATTGTTTTATTATTTTCAAGGAACAGGATAAAATAATTTTCCTTTTCAGGCATTTTATTTTTCATTAAATTGAGAAGATTTGTACTACGATGTAACTTTAAAATGTTTATTTATCTGTGCCAATTTTCTTGTTGATTTCGGTACGCTACAACGACAGATCTCTATTCACATATACAACGACTAATCACAATCGACCCGTATAGAAATTATTTCATCGAAAGCGAATGACCGTCCAGTTCGGGCGTAACGATATTTCCGTTGCATTTGTACGGATTTACACCCTAGTCGCGCGTAAAGAAGTTTTACTTCAAAAAGATTCCTATTTGTGAAAGCTCATATTCTAAATGTAGAGATGGCGTAAAATGGATCAAGTGCCAAAGAACATGCAGTTTTTGGTTTCACGTAAAATCTGCAGGTGATAGTTTTATAACCAATGTTTATGCCTGCTGTGATGCTCGTCTCTTTCTTGTATAATTTGATTTTATCACAAAAACATTGTATTTATGGTCAGTTTTCAGTATATCCTCGTGGAAAAATGTTCAAATTACCATTTAATTTACTTTTCTTCCAGTTAACCGGTGTAATGAGAATATTATTGCTAATAAAAAAGTGGCGCAACCGTATCCCCAGTCTCTTCTACTTGTTGGTCAATTTTATATTATATTTACTTGTCTAAGCACCACATTTTGCATTTTTCAGATAGTTTATTTAAATAGTTTTGAAGTAAAACCTCTTTAGGCGCGACTAGAGTAAATCCATACAAATGCGGCGGAAGTGCGTTACGGCAAGTTCGAGTGCCAATGATTCGGCATTCTGATGATATCATACGGGTCGATTCTGATTGGACGTCGTTTGTTTGCATTGGTCAAATTACATCCTAGTTACATCCTAGTAAAATTTTTGATTTGATAAAAAATGTCAGTACCGAAAGAACATTATATCCCGTCTACAGTAAATAATTATACTATAAAGTTATAGAACTTATATATAAATACTTACAGAAAATTAATTATACTGGTTATTAATAGCTTGGTTTATCACAGTGTGATAGTGTAGTGTATTTTTGTATAATTAATTTTCTGTGAGTATTTATATATACGTTCAATAACTTTATATTATTTTCCTCTTATATTATATAATATCTTTTAGTTTTTCCACTGAATGACGGTCTCGATGAAGACCGAAACGTATGGATAAATAAAGTATTTCAAAACTATTTTTTTTTACTTGGTGTTACTGCCCGATTCTAAATAACTCATCAATATATATATATATATATATATATATATATATATATATATACTAATATATATAATATATATATGTATATATCACATTCGTAGAAATGTCTGTACCACAAGAAATTTGTCAAATATCGAACTCGTTCCCTTCAAAGCATTTCACAGGGTATTGGTGTGACTGCGTGAAATGAGTTTGCCAGAGGAAGGTATTGCCGAGCATTGCATCGATTCAGTAATGACTTTTCTTCCACTTGCCTGGGCACGAAATAAAAATCGAACACAAATACAGCAGCACTTTCAAACAAATACTTATTGTAACAAACATTTATTGTACGGGTAATGTCGTGGCGAGACTTTTATTAGATTTTGTAATATATAAATTTTAGTAAACTGATGGAAATATGTCGTAATACATATTCGATTAATTAAAAAAATTCAAACATTAAATATTAGATTTACATCATGGCATAGAATTTTATTCTCTAATTTGAACAAGAATAAATATTTGTCAAATTAGTTGTTCCATAAATGTGCATTTTCACCATAAAATCTTTATATAAGAGTTTTTACTCATAAATTTTATTGATTAACTCAATTTACCATACTGTAAAATACTAAATATATTGCGGGGTCTAATTTTCTAGAACTAATTTTCTCTTCTCATAGGCCTAAAATATTTTAAACTTTTGGATACACTACCAACTGTCATCATGCAGTGTTTACTCAATATTTCAGAAAATTAAACACGCGGTTCTCCTTGTGAACATAATAAAAAATTGATTATGAACTTGATTTTTGGTATATAGTCAAGGTTAATTGACGTTTTAAGAGTACGAATTCGCACAAATTTAAGTCGACCAGGTGTCATTTCGTGAATCCATTGGCTACGACCAAATATTTACTGCAATTGTAATGACAGTAGATTACTATGAAAACTATCTATAATGATATTGATATACTTGTCTATATACCGCGTACAAAAATATTTCTTCATATAATCCTGATAACCAAAAGAGAGTGATATTATCAATATTATTACAAAAACCAACGTTTGTATATATTGTTTTATCTAGTTATAATTCAGTTATATATACATCCGAGCTGCATCACTGGGATCTGATAGCGATGCAAAAGATATGCAGCGAAACGTATGCACAAACTTCCGCCGAACGCGGAAGGGAAATGCGAGGAGTTATCCTGAATCATTGCTACACACTCTACGAATTTCAAAATATATAAGTAGCTATAAAAAATATAAATTTTGTCACATTTATATTTTTGTAATTGCCAATAAAGTAATTAAATGTTTTACTATGAGTGTTGTCTATGGACGTGCATACAAATGTCGACTATAAACGACTTGTTCTGTGTAGACTGTAATTTCACATATCACTTTGAGTTAAACTTTTAAAGAATATAAATTTTTATTCTAATTTTTAGTTTTTTGAAGATGTTCTTTTTTAGTTTTTGAAACAATTTTAATTAATAATGAACAAAAAAAAACATGAATGATGTGTGGATAAGTTCAGTACCGCTACTGAGCGCATTGGTGATCCGTACAGCAGAGTCATACCTACGAAAAGCAATTTCGCCGCAAAAGTGTTTTATATATTCTCAACAGGTTTATCTAATATTTTCATTAGTTACATTCATAGTAATACATTTATATATGATAGACGCACACTCAATTTGAAAAAGAAATTATACTAATGGGCCGATTTTGCCGCACAACAGACCAATGTTACGCTCCAACTTCCATACATTATGCTACTGAATCATACTGAAAACCGTCCAACTATCATATATTTGCTGTGCATTCAGGCGTTTTACACAAAAACTGCAACGTCACTTGCATGCTATGAAGCTGGGTCAGAAAGATCATGTTATCTAAGATCGTTTTTTTACATTTTTTAGGTTTAGGTTTTCTATCTTCTAAACTAAGCCTGCACAATAACCACTTCGATTTTGACAATATTTACTATGAAAAGTTCTTTATTACATAGCCTTGCCATAACATTGGTCTGTTGTGCGATAGAATAAGACCATAAATTTAGATTAATTTTAGAATAAATTTCATTCATTCATTTATCAATTTATTTAACTAAGCAGCATATAAAATCAAACCTGTACAAGACTTGTATCACTTTGCAACCATTGTAAATATTCAGTAGTTTTTAAAACTTTTTTACAATAAATATCTTACATCGTGAAATCCACTTTATTTTCTTTCTCAAATTGATCAAAACTTCCATCGTATTAAAATAATTTATGAAAACTAATACATAATTTTACATAAGTACTTTATTATCACTCTGTATTCCAAAAATGCAGTTTTGTTCTTAAAATAATTATTGTTTTTAAATCTATTTATTTTTGAGATTCTTGTGAATAATACCAGTTGATTATTTACCTATATTTTTTAATTTCGATTTTTTAATAATATTATTAATCTATAATTGCATTCAGAAGCAAATCTTACGGAATGCTCTTTAAAATGCTATTCTATTTTTATTTATTTATTTTTTCTCTTTGCTATTTCTGTAGACTACACCACTGCACTATATTGTTACAATTTGTAATTTTTTATATGTTTCTTTGCAATTTATTATTTATGCTAAGCTTATCTAATCAAAATTAAAACAAATATCCTCGTATTTATTCTCAAGGCGTAAAGCAATCTTACTGGTTTTATTTCAGTACTGCATTTACAAACTATTTTCCTGTTCTGTTCAATTTTCAATAATATTATTATTCATCCCATCTCTGTTTTTTAATAAAAATACGGTTTGCAACAACAATTTTTTTTTTTAAACATTTCACATTGTACCAGTAAACTATTATTGTTCAAATTCTAAGTTTCATTCTGTAGCAAAAGGGCTCAACTTCTGCTACAGATGCACTCTATAATATATCTAATACAGCTCGGCAATCAATTACGAAATATACGTACGCTATTTTTCATCTTGATAACTAGATTAATATAATCGCATCGTCTAGACATATGAGTTATACTAATAAGAAATGTATTTTTTTTATTGTGACTCATTCTTTAAAAGTGTAACTTATTAACTTTCTAATACTTTTTTATTGACCCTTAACGAACCAGCGTATTGCCTAAAACTATGCCCTGTAGGACGACGGATTTTTAGGAAATTAAGTGCTTATTTTCGAAAGAATTAATATCGCTTTAGTAGATTGAAATAGTTCGCCTGATTACAGAAAATTACAGAAAGAAAAGTCCATTTTTTTATTATTTTATAATATTTACAATGTCGCGAGTAAAGCGGTACTCATTTGTTAACATAGGGCGAGAGCAATGCCCATTGTCACTTGTCACTTTGTCAAAATATAAATCAAAAATATGTTTCCAAGTGTATAAGCCCATTTTGGGTACTGCGATGTGAAATGGCAATAGTATATTTCTCACACTATTCTTCCCTGAATCGAGTTGAAGTTTAACTCAACTCACGAGCTTGCCCTTGGGCAGTACCACCCATTATTATTACTACTAGTTATAATATTTATAACAATTTTTACCAAAAATCCTCTACCATCCCTGTTCTAAAATAGTGAAATAGGATATCACAAGAAAGGCAACTCGAGCCCGCATCGCGCGTCGCGCAGTTCCGCCATACACTGATGTTTCTCTATGCGGAAGCAAATAAAAAGAACTAGGAGCAAAAAATAAAGAATATACACATGGCACTATAGAACATGTCGGATGTGTCACACCATCGCACGAGAATAAAATCCCTGAATACACTTTAGAACGAATAATGTACTTATGCAAAAAAATAATGGCATTTATAGACATTAGTGAGTAACACCCACTAGAAATGAAATTGATATTGAGGAAAAGTTACTAAAATAAAATTTATGAATGCAGTTCAGAACAAACATGAAAAATTATGAACATAAGCTATTATAGTCTACTTGAAAAAAAAAATCATTCTCAGGTATGGCCAAATTTTTGTTTTATTATATATTAATCATGCGTTGCTATGTTGAGAACCTGTTAATCCAGTTATCAAGATAGTAAGTAGCGCAAATATCTTTCGTTATTGATACATCACAGAGTGAAAGATCCCATTTAGTATCAAAATATGAAATATAAACTACTTTCAGTAAATATACTATGAAAGCCAACAACATCCATCATTGCACATACGGCATATTAAACAACTTACTTACTTACTATTAATGTATAATCAGAAAATTTTCCAGTTATTTGTTATTTTTTTGAAAAAATTTCATCTGTCCCATAAAAATCTAAACAAAAATGTGATTCTATCAATTTTTGTAATCAAGATGGAAAATAGCGCACGTATCTTTCGTAATTGATTGCTGATGCTAGATGCATCATAGAGTGCAATACCCCATTCGGCATCGCAATATATAAGCTAATAAACATATGAGTATTTTTTTTATTTTCTGTAAATATACTGTGAAAATCAACAAGCATACAAAACAGCACATACTACACGTATATTTCTTAATTGTATTAGATACATCATAGAGAGCAATACCCCATTCAGCCATGCAATATACTAATTGGGTCTATACTAATGCTAATAAACATATGAGTATTTTTTGACTTTTAGTAAATATACTGTGAAAATCAACAACATACAATACATCACATACTACATATCAAACAACCAACTATTGTTATTGCCTAAATATCGAAATATGTTTATTTTGATACTTTCTCTAAAAAGTTTCATCTAATCTAAACAAAACTGCGATTCAGTTAATTTAGTAACAAAATGGAAATTAGCCCACGCATCTTCCATGATTGATTGTTGGATTCATTAAATTCATCATCGAGTAAAATATCCCATTTAGCATTGCAATATATAAGCTAATAAAAACATAAGTATTTTTTGACTTCCAGTAAATATACTATGAAAGAAAAACAACATGCATCATACCACATATCAAACTATCAAATTATGTTCAGAAAATTTTACAGTAATTGCTTAAATATAGAAATATGTTTATTTGCTATTTTTTCTAAAAATTTTCACCTGTCTACTTTTATCATGACCTTTTTATTAATGTAGTAATGCCAAATAAGGGCTATTTTTACTTGAAAATATATTTTCATCGATATTTCCAAGTGAAAACCAATGTCACTGCTGTTTGACATAAGGCTGCCGGAAAAAGATACTAAGCCTGGTCCCACGAATAAAATCTAGCATAGCTCTTACCACTATTACCCGGGCAATTTAGAAAATAATACTACTGTTGAGAAAAATATTGGACATTTCACTTAAAATATATCAAAAACATATTGCAGTACAACTTCACAAGGATGAATAACAAGTTTGTATTTTTTAAAATAAATAATTCATCTTGTCTACATAAACTTATGTATTTATTTTGAAATAATTTTTTATTTAACAATATTTATTTTCTACTATATCTACATTTCAATGAAGAAATAACAAGAAAAACGGTATGAATGGTAAACTTGGCAATGAATGGAAGTTTCCGCCAACGTTTCATTGAAATTACATTTATTAATATAAAATTAAGTTATGAATAGCAGATTTCAAAGCATTTTCCCTTTGGCAAGATTTTTTGCGCAATATTTTTTACAAGTAGAATATATTATTAATTATGTTTCCCTCTCAATTAAATTTGAATCGGATCTGAATTAAAAACGTTAATACACATACGTCAATCAATCTGCATAAGCAAAATATCAGAAAATCTAAAGTAATTTAATATTTTTATTATTATAAAATGATTTGGTTTGTATTGAAATTTGTTAAAGGTCACCTGCGTACTCAACTTGTAAAGTTTATATTAAATTAGTAAATATATTTGAATAAACCATTTTAACCCCAATATTATGAAAATCATAAGATAAATAAAATCTGGAGCCATAGTATTATGTACAATTTTCAGATAATTCAAAAAAATGATTAATGAAAATTATTTAAATATATGGACACAGATAACCTGAAAATAATAAATATAATATCTATAAATATAAGACCAAAATAGTATAATATAATATGATAATATGACTTAAATAATAAATAAAGTCAAAATAATGAATAATTAAGTATCAAATGTTAAATATCAAGTAATAACCAAATAAAAAATATCAAATATAAAATAAATATCAAATATAAAATAAATATCAAAATAATCATAACAAATATAATAATATAGAAGTAATAAATATCAGCCCACAAAAATAGTATAGAAGTATTTATTAAAATAAATCTTGAATAATTTTTTGAATACTCACGAAAATTTTATGAATGTATTATATTGTTTATATATTTTACTTAGTGCAAAGTTTAATTAAAAAAAAATTAAAAGTGATTTTGAAAAAGCTCTAAAAAGCACTCGTATTTAAAAGCTGACTCTTGAATTTTGAATCTCAGGTATAAAAAAAGTACAATTAGAAAGAAATTTTTAGTTGGTATTTTGAATCATTAATTCAGTAACTCAGTCAGAAATAAGTATGTATAGATATAAAAAATGTAATTATTGTTCACAAGTATGAGTGCAAAATAACACGAAACAGCAAATAGCAAAGTTATTCCGTCTGCAGAATTTATCAACAAATCAGTAACAAATCTTGATAGTCTTTTCACAATAAGAAATCAATAGTCTGTACATCGAGTAAATATATTCATAGCATTGTTACATGCGACATCAGTATTAAATTGCCATGAAACAGTTTTCCTTTGACGTATTATACCGTTTGTTTGTTCGTCTCCCGGAATATATACATAGATATACAGAGAACTGCCTTCAGACAAACCCCCAACTTCATGTACGTTTGCACAATAATGTTCCGATGCAGACATGTCTACGAAGAATATTAAATAGAATGTGCCTTTTATACGGAAAATCGAAGATGATATTCAAGGTAATACTATACGTACTTCGCCTATACATCGCAACTATCTCCATTTACAATGATTGGGGGGTTTGAGTGAAAATGACGCGAGAATATTCTATTTTATAATTCTCCCATTTTTAGATTTGTAGTAAACTTATTTAATGATATCAATTATGCAATTCTAATTTAATATCGAATAAAATACTTAGAATTAAGCAGCCCTCAAAACAATTCAACTTAAAAAAATCAAATGAAATAAGTAAGTATATATATATTTTTTAGTACTATTGAACTCTATAAATAGTTTTATAACCATTTAATGCTTTAGAATAAACGATTTTGAATCCAAAATTTTTGTAACACTCAAATATGATTTTGATATAATATTTAATAACGCAAGTATTTTGTCTACAGTAGTTAAACTTGTTGTCTCAAAATATTAAAAACGTTATAGATAAGGAAGTATTTTTGATAAAGAAGTATTATTTACATTATAAAGATTTATTCCAAAATTAATTACTTATATACGAAAGTTCAGTGAAGCTGCATTCATAAATATTATTCTTTGAATATGGAATGAAACTGATTATACAATTATTAACGAAAAAGCTCAATATCATTATTAATCATTTTTGTTACCGGTTTTGGTTTGTAAAAATTATAAAAACTCTTGAAATGTTAAACAAGCTAGAAATAAAATGAACATTTAGTACGTAAAAACTTTTATGCTAAGAATTGATTATAATTGAAATAAAACTGTAAAAATTGTTTTAAATATGAAGATATTTGATTTGAAGTTGAATAGTATGAAAATGTATAGTGAATTTCAATAAAATCATTAATTTTTTAGACAATTGAAATGAACTATTAATGTTAATAATTAAATGGAAGTATTAATATTAATAATTAAATGATGATAATGCTGTTGATATCTTCAACAATTTCTTTGATCAATTCAGTCTAATTGAGCAGAGCGATATATTGTGACAAAGAGTTATTACTATTAAATTTATATGGGCATTAAAAATAGTTTCGAAATTTTCCGAAAGAGTTCTAGATAATATTCTATGCAAAACCATCTATTATATAATTACTCAAAAGTCAACAATTTTATTCAGTTCAACTGACGTTTTTCTAAATTATGAAATTCATAATTACAAATATATTTAGTTTAGGAAAAACGCTTGTAAAATTCCAACTATGTAAAAATTACGAATATATTACGCTTTACTCAAAAGTCAAAATTTGTATCCAATTTCACTGACATTTATAATACGTTTTTATCTTTGATATACTGACAGTTTGTAAGTATGAAACAATTATTTATTATTGATCAAAATATTGAGACTAATGATAAAATTACTAATGCTCTATGTAATATTAATAATCATCTTCATTAACAATCAGACCTTATACGACGATCTTCACACGAATTTATAAACAGAGTTATAAAAATAAACAGTGTCAATTTTTTTAAAAAACTAGAACTTCATTCAAATTCTATAGTCACTCAGCTTCTTGAAATACATATTTTAAGAAGACAGAGAAAGAAGCTGTCTACAGATAATATTAAAGACCTTTAGCTCAACCACAACTTTGTATATATAAAGAGAATTGTTATATTACTTATTATTGTGATTCTTCAACAATCGATATAGTATTTATCACAACAATTTATGAAAGTGTGTGAAGAAGAAGTTATATCTCGTCAGCATGAAATGTAAATCACTTCAATATGTCCATACCAAATTTCCAATCTAAATTAAGATGCTCCAATTCCCATACGGTCTATAGAGAAGTATCAGAGTCGTGTGTCATTTGTAAATAATCTCACGTACCTGTGTGTTGTGCGTCCAGAATATTGCGGGCGGCGGCTCAGGCGAATGCTGGACAACGCACGTCAGATTCACAGTGCTTCCGGTGTTTATGTACATGTCCGGTCCGCCCACTATCGTCGTTATGGGTTCTGAGGACAAGCAATTTAGATTTAGTACGATACATTTAGAATTACATTAAGCGAACATGTATACATTTAAATTAATCAAAGTTACAGATAAAAGGGTTGATATATTTTTAGATTGTTGAAATATTTTTATTTGTACAAGTATACTAAAACACCCAATTATCTAGCATTCATTTGCTAACTATCCTAATAAAGGTTATACAAAACTTATAAGCCCAACATGTCGAACACTATCTAAAAAGAGGGCAAAAACCTCCGAGGTATGTTCTAGGTATTATCCGGATAAAATCAAATTTATGATGAAAAAACAAGAAATCTATGTTTATATTGATTAAATAACCATAGAAGGTAGTTTACTTAATAAAAATATCTCAAATTTCGAAAACTATACACTTTCGAAATTTGTGTCAAAAGTACAAGGCGTCTCCACCGGAAAAAGCTCGTAGCATAACGACTTTGTTTAATGGGAGATTTTTGACACAGACTACACAAGTAATTATAAAACTAAGTTAATAATTTAAAATTCCCATCAAAATGTTTTGATTTCATATGCACATCTCCGTCTATAAATAAATTTTCGCCAATGTGTAAGAGATATATCATACTGTACAGAACTGCATCACTGGATGCAGATCTTAGCTTTTTTTTCTTTGTTCAATTCTATGCCATGCAATTGATTTTATTATCTCTTGTAGATAGATGATCAAATAAAAAATAAGAAAAAAATGTGTAAGAGAAAATAACAAAGTGTTTAGTAAAAAGTTTAATTTCATGTTACATTTTAAAATGTGTTAGTGTAATCATTAATCAACACTTTCAGCATTAAACCAATGCTATATAAATTACAGTTACCAAGGTAAGCAAAATGATTTCTAAAGCAATCTCACTAGAATTGTCTCTATCTGAAATTCCACTTTTGTTCGAAACGTTCGCGTGTTCATTGAGCATTACATGGCTGAGATAAAACTATCAACACATTACAATACAACTAACGAATGCGTTTTCAAGCATAAAGATAAAAGCGGTATATTATTGTCGAGTAAAATCATTTTGAATTTTGTTATTCTTTTGTATTGCTAAATGTGTCAATGAAATATTAAATTTACCTGTGCACATTTGGAATACGAGGTATTCAAATTCTTCAGCAATAAAGAAATTTGTTGTATAATATTTGCGTTGAACGTTATTTATTTCAATTATTTGTTTTTTAGAAAATGTTTAAAAAATTTCAAAAAAAAAAATATTTAGAAAAAATTAAAAAATCTTAAGTAAATTACATCATAATTGACAGTAGCATTAAAGACATACTACTAGTAATAATAATATTATATATGATGTTGTTAGGAAAGTTTTAATGCAAGTAAACTAATAATTACTTGATCCCTCGATGAATAAGTTTATTAGACGCCATGAATATAATAGACCTGGATTGTATATTTATCGAACTTGGAAATTGCAAATGGTCGTTTGGTCGCTATCCTCCTTGTTATATTAAATTAATTTCTGGACGAATGCCAATGCATTTGTTTGTGCAGTGCTCGAGAGACACACGAAATGAAATTAAATTCAGTGAACTAACAAATCATAAGCAAACAATATTCGATTTAACAATGTAGAACAAACGCTGATATATTGTAAAATAATTATAAAAATTAATTTCATGTTTCGAATTCGGTAGAACATTTATTGAATCGTAATTTATTGCAGTGATTGAGTTGCCGTTGTCATTGTTTTTTGTAATGCCATCATTAGGGAAATACAATTTTGTTAATTTTTTGTTGGAGATAAATATAATAAAATTAGTGACCATTATTGAAAAATGCATTCAAGGTATTGAATACGCCTTGGAATTATAGCTTGCATTATTCAGGATGTATTTTTGTTAAATTGTTAATCTATTGTACTATTATGTAAATTCTCAAACTAATTTCAATTAGTGTATGGTCTACCAAATACTCGAAAAACGAAATCACCCTTAATCCAATTAGTTTGCATATAATGCGTACTACCAAATAATAATAATACATCAACTATTTTATCATTAACATTACATACAAGCCGGTAAGTGTAAAACATTAACAAATGTACTGCATTACTAACACTTATGAACAAACAATTGTAGAGAGTACTAAAGCCCATTAATCAGGTGGCAGAGAACGATTATTATTCAGTAGAGCTAATTGGCCATCGATTTATCAGCAATTATTTCGGATGAATACATATCGATCATTCCAGAGCATTCAAAGCGACCGGGAACGAGGGCAAATACTAAATTAAATACTTTGAAATTCTGATGTAATGATTAATGACGCATTTCATATTATACACGGGCATATTTCATTAATAAACCGGTGCGTTGGCCACAGAGTTTATTTGATTGGCCTGCGAAATGATCAAATTTGTTGGATGAACTCAAATAGTATAGATATGCATAGAAATAGATTAAACCTGAAAATTCATTAATTCGACTAATTAAACGTGGATAAAACAATACAATGTATTCGAAATTTGCATTACATATTCTATAGTCAATTTTTTTATGGTAAAAATTATATAAACTAAATTTAATCAAACGCACATATAATTGATGGATGAGCTAGTACATTTTAATTTCTTAATTTTTATTCATCATAAACTGAAATGATATGAAAACATAATAAATATCTTTAGTGTTTTCTAAACTCGTCGACTTTTTTACGTGAAAAGTAATGAAGTTTCGACTATATGATTATTCGCTTATTTTTAATTAGAAGTAGTTATGTATAGAAAAATATACATTTTTCTTTCATTTTTTTATATTATTTTAATTACAATCTGTCACGCTTGAGATATTCAGTAATTATTTTGACTTTTCTTACTGTATAAATTTTGAATGGATGGCAACCCAGTCTAGTCCAGTTATGACTAATTATCTATACTCGAATTATTTGCTGACATTTTTATTTAATATGCAACTGTACCCACGAGAGGCGATTTTCACTTGAGGCTATATTTGAGATCTATAACTTCAAGTGGAAATTTGACATCAAAGTTGCCTGATGTCAGGCTATGGCGGTAGCGGGAATCGAACCAGCAAACTCGGGACTAGTTGCTGTTAGCCCACAATCTAACCGATATCAACACCGCTGGCTCATTTTTCTTTCATATTTTATAATGAAATATTATCTGTGTATCACAGTGTTACTTTATATGGAAACTAAAAATAAAATAAAAATTGAAGAAGATAATCGAAGAGTGCTAAACACTTTGACACAAACGTAAATTTGCACATTAAGGATTTAATTTTTTGTTAAATACAGGAAAAAAAATGATCATATGCATAGTACAGGGTACTATATCATGAAACCATTTTTTAATAATATCAATTTCAAAACAGAAATTAATGATCTATAAGTTTGATTGATTTGTTGTTCATTCTATTTACAAGTAAGTTGCTATACGAAATCATATTGTTTTGTATACATGAACATGAACAAATATTGTGATTGTGTGCTTAATGTGAATTTACTAGATAAGCTTCAAAAACAAGCAAACGATGTTGTCAAACCCAAGATGTTCTTATAGAAAAATCCATAATTCATTGTGAAGCACTTATATTATACTATTGAATAGACCGTTTTAACTGAAAATTAAAGAAAACTTAGATCAAAGTTATGGCAGGGCTATACCACAAAACATTTTTCATACAAAATGTTACTAAATTGTATTAAAATAAAATGTAGTTACTGTGCAGTCAGACTATTTATATATAAAAAAAACTGAACTAATAATAGCTGTAAGTGGAATTCTGTCTTGAGGCAATTATGGCATCGTGCCTTAAGGCAAATTGCTGGAACTTCCCGTACCGTAACGAAATGTACGAGGAATACTGAATGTTTTCAAATAGATTATTATAAATATTGTAACATTGTCTAATATTTATAAGAATTATATAAACTGAATTGCAGAGTTGTAATTATTTGTAAAGTATATTAGAACTATAGTCAGAATTAAAAATAAAATCTGAAATATTTTCGATATAGAAAAAACTACAAAAAAAAAAATCCAAAATCAATTATTTTGTTAAGACAAGCAGAAAATCTTTGAATCATTTAAATCGGACGCTTAGTTCTCTTAAAAACTGCCATTTTTTACAAATTTATCTCCGTATCTTCAAAATGGCTGGGCCTGCCTTTGCCAAAAACTAATAAACTCTTCTCCCAATCATTACTAATTGAATGTTTTTTAGATCATTCAAATCGGATGCTCCGTTCTCTCAAAAACTCGATTTCTATTTTCTGCACTCTTTGCTCCGTATCTCCGAAATGGTTGGACCTGCCTTTGCCAAAAACTAATCAGCTCTTTTCCCTATCAATAGGAATCGAATGTTTTTTGAACCATTCAAATCGGTTGATCCGTACGCCGAAAACGTGGGCGAAAATTGTATCCATACATACATACATACACACAACCACACACACATCCATTTTTTCTGAGGTATGCCAAAACGTTCAGAAACCTTTAAAACGTCGAGAAATGTAAAAATTTTCAATTCGATTTTCGG
>NW_020538212.1:0-29031 GCF_003426905.1 Ctenocephalides felis
AAAAAAGTCTACCAAATCGTTCTGGAAAACCGAAAAGTAAAACCTCAGACAGCTAACACCCTAACCCTAAAGTATATCAATAGAACGTGTTAAACATATCATTCACAAATAGAAATTTGAATAGAAAAAAGCTCTGTGCTAAATGGGTGCGCGCGAACTCACAAATCAGAAAGAGTTGATTATTTGTAAGAGTATTTGGAGCTGTTTAAGCGAAAAGAACTGATTTTTTGCATCAATATGTTACCATGGATAAGAACTGGCTTTACCACTACACTCCGGAGTCGAATAGAGAGCCAGCCGAGTGGACTAGACACGATAACGAGAAAAAATGCAAACGATCCGTTAACAAAATTATGTCAGCTTTTTTGTATTCGCAAAGAATGATCCACAACAACTATCTTGAGAAAGGCCAGACCATCAACAGTGACTATTGTATAACGTCATTGGAGCATTAGAAAATCCATATCGAAAAAACGGCCCCATTTGAGAAAGAAAACCGCGCTGCTTCATCAGGACAACGCAGCAAAGCAAGTCACAAATCTGTGAAAACAGTGGCAAAATAAATTCTTCACTTACTATATTTTCTAGATCTGTTTCCCAGCGACCATATCCTGTTCTCAGATCTCAAAAACATGCTCGCTGTAAAGAAATTTTTGCCGAATAAAGAGATGATCGCCGAATGTTGTGGCAAAGAACAAATGGTACTTTGTATAAATGGTAAAAAATGCTATCGAAAAGCTCGAAGTTTGCTACAATCGGTATATAGTCCTTGAAGAAAACTATATTGTATAAAGAAAAGAATTTTGCCAAAAATTGGAGTTTTTTTTAGTTATCCTATGGACTTATTTAGTGATATGTTTGAAATTAATCAATTTCAACTTTAATAAATAAATAAATAAATAAGCTAATGAAATAAATTTGGTGTTATACTTTTTTTGTTGACCTAACAATTATTTTCAAATTATAATGAATTTAGTAATCATCTTTAAATCTGGTGCTATATTGATATTTTATTATTTTGTTGTTGTTTTAGATCTAGTTTATAAAATGCTATAATATAACAATATATAACAAAATATATTTTTTGAACAAACTTAATAAGAAATTTTTGTGAAATCTTTGTGAAAAATTTTGTATTAAACTGCTCTTCTTCTTTCGTATTTTGTCTTTGTTAAGTTGAATTTTTATATGTTTAATCTTCATCCGAAAAGGATAACTATTCTATAGACCCACAACCACATGTTATAACTATAGAAATATTATAGAATATAATCATATTTTGAAGTCAAATGTTTAAAGAGTTAATTGTACTAATTCTTTCATTACTCATCGACCGCCACTGCCATTGAGTATTGTTGCATACGAATCATGTTACTCAAAATATTTTCATTACAAGCGCGATTTTTCATGGATTACGTAACATGAGTCCATCATCAATTGTAAATTCAGCATTAGTAAAGTAGCATATCCAAGGATTCTGAAAATTAATTTGGATATTAAAATTCTTTCGTCGTTGCTCTCTCGTCATTCTTTTGTATTTTTTTAAACAAACATAAAAATGCATTGTTTTGATTACTGAGAACGCTGTAAATTTTATCAGTATTCCACAATTTAAAATTTATTATTGGTTGAATATTGTAGCTATTATTTCGTAAAATCCCTTTAAAATTAAAAATAAGGCATGAGATCTGTTTGCTCCTGCCTGTACCAATAAAAAAACATTTCTGTCATTAGGAATTAATTGGGAATTTTACTGAACATGGTACGGTAGTTGGGAGCATGGTTATATGTTGGTATGTAGTTCAATGTCAATCATTTGGTTCAATCATTTGGTATGAACAGTACAATTACTTAAAGTCAAATTGGATCTTTGTGCTCCGCTCTACCATCTGTAACATTTACTTTTATTCCCGGTGTAGTATATTTTTTTCAAAGAACTTCGGATGTTGATAGAAAGCCTAATTTTAAGAAAAAAATGTTCTATAAGGTTTCACAAAGAACTCAATATTGTTCAAGTTATTAGAAATTGAAGAATCGCATTATTTATTATACGTTTCTCATTGTTTTTTCTTGCAATTACCTCCAAAAACATTCATTTTATTGCAATGCTGTTAATGAACAAAATTGGAGCGTGTAAAAACTGAACAACTCGTTTTTTTATAAAGTGCCTTTATTGTTTGTGCAATATTAAGCTAATTATTGAAGATCAACTTCATTTTTTGTTTCGTCTGAAATTCTAACGATTTATTTATTGCCATCTAGCGTCTTTAGTGTTTCTAGTTTTGCAGTGCTTGAAATAAGCTTTATAAAATTTAGCACTGTTCATAGTTTTTTGTACGTAGAATGAGTGAGCTGTATAGCAAATAAGAGGAACATCTACTGGGGGTTTTACTTTTGAATCAATGGGTTTCATAAGAAAGGGTTTTAAGAATTTTTGGCTAAAACGTGGCCGTATAATTTTGCACTTTTCAGCTAATTTTAAGCCAATCAATATAGAAAAAAACAACTAACGCAAATACGTATCAAGTTTCATGGTATGGCTTTTAAATTTTTGAAATCAAATTTGATAAATTTATTGTCAAAAAAAGTTTCATAAAATTGACAAAAATAATATTTTCAACACTTGATTACAAGAAAACGGCCGAGTGCGGATACAATTTTTTGTTTACGTTTTCGGCCGCACGGATCAACCGATTTGAATGATTCCTACGCGCTGATTAGTTTTTGGCCAAGGCAGGTTCAGCCGTTACGAAGATACGTAGCAAGAAGTGACAAAAATGGTAATTCAGTTTTTGATAGAACGGAGTGCGCGATTTGAATAAGTCAAAAAACATTTTACTTGTATTTTCGGAGAGCTGTTCAAATTTTTGTTATTAGATATAAGTACAAATTTTGTTTAGATTTTTATGGTTTCCGTACCAATGTTATGTCATCTTCGATATTTCATCTTAATACAGTTATGCAGCGTGATTGCTTTGAAAAATAAATTTTCAACAAAATTTAAAATTAAAAAAAATCAAATTTTTCAAAAAAAAAATATTTCAAAAATTTCAACGTTCAAAAATAGAATATTTTCTATCTAAGGGGGCGTCCATTAATCATGAGCGAGTTTTTAAGGATTTTTCGACCCCCCTTCCCCCTTGGTGATACATGGTGATATTCAAAATTACACCCCCTCCCCCACCCCCACCAAACATCACGTGTATTTTTAGGTACGTGAAAAAACTGTAAAATTTTTGATTTTTTTTGGAAATATTTAAACTTTTTTAAAAAAATTAGATAAAAAATAAATACACTTGATATCTTACTATACCCCTACCTCCCCCACGTGATATTTCGTGAGTTTTTGTCAAACCCCCCTCGCCCTAAAAACGCCCCCTATGCTTTTGGTTTTCAATCTAAGTTTTCAAAAGAATTTAAAGCTCTTAAAAATTTTCAATTCCGATACGAAAAGTTCCAGTAATTTGCCTTAAGCACGATGTAATGCACTACTAGTATCATTTTGAGATAGCCGCAAAAAAGTTTCCTTGAAGTATATAAATTAATGTACCTACGACGGTGCAACATGAGTACGAAAGAGATGGGCGTGTAGAAGTGTATCTGCGCAACTATCGCTCTGCGAAGACGGCGCGGTCTACCCTTGCGTTCAAGGAGCGAACAAATACATCATCGTTTTTAATAGAAACGAAGATGTGATTGGCGGCACCTCTACCCCTTTGTTCATTCCCGCGTGACGCGTGTCCGTCCGACAGGCAACGATCTGTACGACTCATGCGGTGGGTGATACCCTCATCATTACACATTAAATATATGCGGCGTCAAGTGATTTAGGGGGTAGTGGATATAAGATTGTTTGCTCCATTAATACAATTACTTACTATTAATGACTTCTTTTTATGAGCTTGATTAGAAAACTTTTTCTTTAACTTCCCGTAGGGCTAGTTATAGTAATCGCAAAAAAATCGAAAATGAAAATATTTATATATCTTTACGTTTCAAAGGTTTCTGAATATTTTGGCATACCTTAGAAAAAATGGATGTATGTGTGTGTGTGTATGTGTATGTGTGTGTGTGCGTGTATGTATGTGTGTGCGGATACAAATTTTTGTCGACGATTTCGGGAACACGGATCAACCGATTTCAATTAAATCTTAACACTACGATTTCCAATTAAATTTTCTCAAACACATTTAAATTATCTGTAATTATATTAATTATATTACACAGGCACGTGCTTGTATGTCCTAAAATTGTAGTTTATTATTATATATTCTAATGAATTGACACTATTTGACAACACATCACAAAAGCAATTTTCGAGACATGAGACTATGATATTTTTTCGAACTTTGATGAATTTTTAAATGATATTTTAGTATGTTCTATAAGACCATGATATCTATCGTGAAAAAGGTTTATAAAAGTTTACAATTCATTAAAAAATTACAAGAAAACGGCTCGGTCGATCACGTAATATTTTAGTATGATCTAGATTCTAGATTCTAGAAGACCATGATATTCATTATAATTTTTTTTTATAAAAATTGTCGAAATTTTTTTTCTCAACAGTTAATTACAAGAAATTGTGCCAACCAATATCTTTCAAACGGCTTTTGAATTTTTAAAATCGATTTAGAATTGCGGGCTAAAATGTGCACGAAATTTTTTTCACTTTTCTGCGATTTACAAAGAAACGGCTTGGCCTATTTTCGCGTCAAACTGACAAACGATAGTCCTCATCGAGATACAACGGATAAGTTTTAAATTTTTGAAATCGGTTAAGCCGTTTTGAGTCCAGCCGTTTTTGAAAAAACGTCGATTTAAGATGAAAGATCTGTTCACATACATACAAACTTTTACAAATTTGGTCTCATTTGACTCAAATGGCTTGAAACGTCGAGAAAACATAAAATTAGCGAATCGATTTTTTTTAATGAAAACAAACTTCTTCCTCAGTAAGTTAATAATAAAACTAAGAATATTGGTAATTTATCCCATTTGTCACTTTTGTGATTGTTATGGTTATTCTTTGTGATAATAACTAGAGTAAATCGCTTTCATTAACCCCACTTGCATATAATTATTATATGACCTTTTCCATAAACTTAATATTTAAGCCTTTGTGATGCATAAAAGATTATTCTCGTATATGAATTGCAATTCTTAGTCCATATTGAATCATTAACTTACCGTTGGATAAGTTGTAAATGATTTTTTTTTATATATCTTTACGTTTCAAAACATTCTGAACATTTTGGCATACTTTAGAAAAAATGGATATATATGTGTCTGTGCGCGGCAAAATGGATATACGGGGAAAAAAGTGCCAGATTTTGCAATTCAGTTTTTGAGAGAACAGAGCGTCCAATTTGAATGATCCAAAAAACATTGTATTTGTATTAACGAAATAAAGAACTGATTAAAGTTTTGAAAAGCCAGGTTCAGTAGTTTCGGTAATTCAATAAAAAAGTAAGAAAAAATACCATTTGCCGCTTGATAATTTCGTCTCTAGAACACCTACGCATCGCAATTGCTTAAAAAAAAAAAACAATATATATATAATATTTTTAATTTCAAAATTCTCAAAAATCTGTTTTTTTTTAAATGTTTTCACAAAATTTTGAAGCATGTTTAAAAATGTTAATTTTCGGTATAGGAAGTTCCAGCAAAGTGCCTTAAGGCACGACGCTATGCACTAGTAGTTTTCATACATTTCACATTTCAACTGCATTAAAACCTGGACATGTAGCAAGTTATACTATAATATAATCAAGCCGGTGTTAAAACGCAGGTCTCTAAGGTCAGAGAACATAATCGCACGGCGCCGGTGTCGCGACGGAAGCCCGTCCATTGGCGAAGGGGGCGCCTGCGCGCCTTTAGTGACAGGCGCACACAGTTCGGGTAGCTTCTTTTGTTTCTCTCGTATTTGATCAGAACGAATCGTTTTTGTGTTATTTCATTGCGACGGTGGGCGACGCTTAGCAGCGCAGAATCCTCGAGATACTGAGATTCTTCAATCACGTCCATATAATGATGCGTCATGCGATATTAAAATTTTACTTTGCGCGTCATTTATTTGCTTGCTTGTTGATTTATAACAATTTTTAATCAGAATTTCTCAGCCTATTGCATTTTGTAAAACCTCATTTTATTTGTAAAATGAACTGAGAAATGAGAAAAAATTATAATATTGCAATCTAATACTGAAAACTAGTGGTTCATGGCATATTAGTGCCTTGAGGAAAATAGCAGGAGCTTACCGTACACAAAATTTCATATATCATGTACGACGCAGTCCTTGTTATTATTTAATGATTTAAACTAGTTGGTTTGGTATTTAGCCTTGAGGCAAATTACATGAACTTCCCGATATGTGTAAATAATCGACTTGATCAAAAAAATGTGTAAATAATATACTTCATCAATCCTACTTTAAAAAAAAACGATAATAATTTTAGCAAATTTTTAAAATTAAACTACTTGTTGTAAGGCCGTAATATTACAGTAAGTTCTATAAGACCATGATGTATATCGCCAAAAAAAGTTCATGAAAAACGGCTTAAATTTTTTTTTAACAGTTATTACAAGAAAACGGCTCGGTAGATTTTCACCTAAAATTAATCAGTACCATTCCCATCTAATATCTTTCGAACAGTTTTTGATTTTTCAAAATCGGTTCGGTAGGATGAGCTTAAATGTGGACGAAAATTTAACACTTTTTTTCAACATTTATTACAAGAAACGGCTCGGTAGAGTTTCACCTAAAGTTAATCAGCATCATTCCCAAATGATATCTTTCGAACAGTTTTGATTTTCTAAAATCGGTTCGGTAGGATGAGCTTAAATGTGGACGAAAATTTAACACTTTTTTTCAACAGTTAAATTACAAGAAAACGGCTCGGTAGATTTTCACCTAAAATTAATCAGCATCATTCCCAACTAATATCTTTCGAACAGTTTTTGATTTTTTAAAATCGGTTCGGTAGGATGAGCTTAAATGTGGACGAAAAGTTCAACACTTTTTTTCAAATTACAAAGAAACGGGAAAGAAACGAAACCCTGTATGTAATGTAAATAAAATTTGTGCCTAATATTAAAATTTTTATAAAATCTGATAATTTGATGTGCATATGTCTAATGATCATTTTTGTCCACCAAGTGGCATTTTTTTACTTTTGTCATTGGATCCCAGGAAACCGCTTGACCTGCCTTCCAAAAATTCAATCAGTTCTTCATTTCGTCAAAAGGAATATAATGTTTTTTGAATAATTCAAATCGGGCACTCTGTTATCTTAAAAATGTATTATCTTTGGTACTTTTTGCCCGGTATATCCTCCATATTACTGAACCTGCCTTTGCCAAAGACTAATTAGCATGTCTCCCTATCAATATGAATCGAATGTTTTTGGAATCATTCAAATAGGTTGATCGGTATTCACGATATCGTCTACAATATACATAAACACACACGAAAATATAAATCGAAGTTTTCTACGGTATGCCAAAATGCTCAAAAACCTTCGAAAGATATATAACAAGTATATATAATATATATAAGTATATATAACAAGTAGATATATAACTATATATAACTATAAAGATACATAACTTCCCGAAGGGTAAGTTATAGTAATAGCTAAAAAATCGTTAAAATTATCAAATAGCCTATCATAAAGAAGGGTTATCACAAACGCCAAAGTTTCGATAAGTTTTAGTTTTTATTATTTGAATGATATTTATGTGTACGTCTGCATACATAAATATAAATGTATAAATATATACAGAGTAGAGCGATATCTCAAAAACAAGTAAAGTTATTAATTTTTTAACGATAATATTTGAATTTGAAGGAAAAAAGATGTATAACTAGCCAACCAGACATTGCTATTGGGAGATAAACGGCAATGTTTGAAAATCTATAACAAAAGTATTTTCTTCCGAGCACTTTTGTTTAGTAAACAAGACTTTAATATAATTTCATATTTGTTTTATAAGATGTAGATTCAACATTTATAAGATTAGATTCAACAGTTTCTTCATAAATCTTCAATTTCCTATTTGCTCCGCGAATCGACTGCTTTTTGAATGATTCAAATTGGTTGATCCATGTGCTCGAGATTGTGGACAAAAAATTGTATTCACACACACATCCATTTTATCTAAGGTATGCAAAAATGTTCAGAAACCTTCAAAACGTGAAGATATGCAAAAAATTTTATTTTCGATTTTTGGACGATTACTATAACATACCCTACGGAAGTTAACAAATAGTTATTGCAGCTTTACAGATGGATATTCTTGACAAAGTACTAGATCAAGGTTACCTCTGTAAAAAATATACCCATAAAATTTTAATTGTTAAATAAAATAAAATAAAATTAAAATATTAATTGGTCGTCTAATGTAGCTATTAAGTGCGCAACTAAGTTCTTGCTGTTTTTCGATGAAAATGTAACTTTATTATAAAAAAACTATCACATCTGATTCATTCAAACTATTGCCCATCGCTAGACACATATTTTGTCCATTTTTCTGGCAGAGCTCGAATACCTTGATGGCAGAAGTAGTAGACTTTTGAGGCTATCCACGAATCAAGTCATTTTCTGATGTCTTCGTATAAGTTGAACTGCTGATCAGCCAGGCCATGTGCCATCGAACGGAACAAGTAAAAAACGGACATCAGTACAATATCTGGGGAATATAGCGGGTGGGGTAGGATTGCCATTTGAGCGTTCATAAGTAGGTTTTAACAGGCTTGGAAACGTGAAGCCGAGTGTTGCCATGCAGTAAAATCACTCTGCTCGTATTGTAGCCGTTTTTCGCGCAGTGCTCGGCTAAATTGCATCTATTGAGTTCGATACCGTTCTTCAGTGATGGTTTCGTTCTCGTTTCAACAGCTGATAATAAATTACACTGACCTGGTCCCACCATATGCAAAGTAAACCTTCACAGTGAATATTCGACCGAGCCAAGATTTTTTTCTCTTTGGATTGCTGTAATGTATTCATTTTCATCTCCTGTCACGATGCTATGAAGAAACCTTTCCTTTCTCGCCGCTGGAGAAGTTGTTCACAGGCGAAAAAACGACGCTCGACGTCTCATGACTTCAACTCACAAGGAAGTTCCTTGAAGAAACCCAAGTTTTTTGCTTCTGAATCATTCTCAACGCATGCAATAGTTCGGAAATGGCTTGACGGGTAACTTCTAATTCTGAAGCAAGCTCTTTTTGAGTTTGGCACGAATCCTCTTCGAGTTTGGCACGAATCCTCTTCGAGTAAGGCCTTCAATTTAGCGTCTTGGAAGATTTTGCACCTTCCTTCACGAGGGCGGTCGTCAACATCAAAATCACCGTCTTTGAAGCGACAAAACGCCTCACGGCATGTTGTTTCGCTCAGAGTAGCATTCTCGATGCACTTGAGCTGCCGTTTTTTGCGAATGAAAGAAGAAAATCAACACTTCCCGCAAATGACGATTGTTTGGGATAACATTAGACATTTTCACTTGATCAGAAGTATATTATGCAAAAACGAAATCACTTATGTGTAGCATTAGTTTGTTTGCCATATGTCTAAGCTTGGTTTATGACGTTTTAGATTTGTCAAAATCGACCAACCCTTACTGCTAAAGCCATATACTGACAAACAGCGAGAACTTAGTTGCGCACCTAATATCATTTTGTAAAATCCTTTGAAAATTAAAAATAAAACATTGAACTTTTTTGCTACACATTTTTACAACGATGAAATAGCTAGATGTTTTAAGACAAATTGGACCTTTGTAGTGTTGGACCTACTTTATAGTGTCTTCTTTTAGACTTATTGTTAGAGTGTTTTTGGCCCATAAATTTATTGTATAAGGTACAGGAAAAACAGTTTCAACATTACCATCATTATCTCAAAAGGAAGTAAAGTGTAGTTTTTTTTACTGATACTATTTTGAAGTAGATGGCAAAAGATGTATAATCAACAATTGCCTTAAATCGGGTGACATTGCTATCTTTACATTTTCTTAAACGAGCCCTGATGATCAGTTTTAGAGATTTTTTTAAAATTCGTATATATAACCTTCTATATTTTTATTTGATTTTAATAAATAGAAAATAATTAGTGATATACCGTCGAAAATTCCCGAAATCGAATAAAAAACATGAATAAACTCAAATTAAGCTTATATATGAATAAATATAAGTTATTGAAATATTTCGCTCACTCCATTCGACATGTTAATCATATCATAGTTACTATCCCGCAGGTAGACGCAGTAAACAGAACTGAGCAGGTCCGTCATTTTTGATAGGTAATACAATATTGATCTATCATAAAATTTCGGTTTGCGTTTTTATTTTAGATTAGTTTTAAATTTTATATACATTCGAATTAAATTTTTATTGATTTACCCTTGGCCTTCTCTTTGGGCAGATTTGAGGAACAGGAAGCTGGTTAGTTCACTATTTAGATTTGATTGATAATTTTCGTAGTGCAGGCCACAAGAGCAATAATATACATCATAACTTGGGTCATATTGTTACATAAGATTTTGTTACAAATAACCTTAGGTATGATTTTTCTCATGAATGAAGATAACTATTTTAATATTATCATAAAGATTGAAAAAATTAAAATTTATCAATTTGATAAAATCAAAGATTGATAAATTTATACAGTAGATACGATAGCATAATGCAAAAATATCAAACAGTGTTAAGATTGAAATTAATATTTATTTTAATATATTTTTCAGAAATGCAGCGTTTCGTGTTACGTTGGACCATCAAACGCGGATTTGCTACAACCGCTATGAAGGAAGATCCCCCTCTCACTGAGGTAATAAAGCTTAATGTATACAGAGGTGGGGAACCTTTTACCATTAGAGGCCGCACTTAAATTAGGCAGCAATGAAAGAGGCCGCATAAGCTGATTGACCTAAAAAAGTGACTTTCGTGAAATTATTAACTTCCCGAAGGAGAAGTTAATGTTTTCATCAAAAAATCCGACTCGCCAATTTTATGTTTTCTCGACGTTTCAAGCCATTCTGAATCGAATGAGACCAAATTTGGAAAAAGTATGTGTATGTGTGTGTGTGTGAGTGTGAACAGATTTGTTGCCGTAAATCGACGTTTTCTCCAAAACGGATGGACCGATTTGAAAAATTTTAAAGCCATTTGATGTATCTCGATGAGGACTAGCGTTTCTGAGATTCGTGCGATGATCGGCTGGGCCGTTTCTTTCTAAATCGCAGAAAAGTGAAAATTTTTTCTTCCATGTTTTAGCCCGAAATTCTGAATAGATTTTGAAAATTCAAAAACCGTTCGATAGATATTGGTTGGAAATCGTGCTGATTAGTTTTTGGTAAAGATCGGCCGGGCCGTTTTCTTGTAATAAAGTTTTTTAAAAAAAATATTTGACGATTATTATTATTATTTTTTTGACGGTAGATACCATAGTCTTCTAGATCATACAAAAATATTACGGACCCACGACAACTCGTTTAGCTTTAAAAATTCGTCAAAGTTTGCAAAAATTAGTGTGGCCTTTTTGGCATTTGTCAAAATTAGAACTTCCATCGAGGTTTGCTCAAAAACGCCTGAACCGATTTCAGAAATTTAACAACCATTTGATGTATCTCGATGAGGATTATTTTTTCTCAGTTTTGTGCGACGATCGGCCGAGCCGTTTCTTTGTTATTTGGAAAAAAGTGTTAAACTTTTGTCCACATTTGTGCTGATACTACCGAATCGATTAAAAAATCAAAAACTGTTCGAAAGATATTAGTTGGGAATGATACTGATTAGTTTTAGGTGAAAATCTACCGAGCCGTTTTCTTGTAATTAACAGTTGAAAAAAAAAATTAAGCCGATTTTCACGGAACCTTTTTGGCGTTATATATCATGGTCTTGTTGAACTTACTGAAATATTAATACCTTACGACAAATAGTTTAGTTTTAAAAATTTAGCAAAGTTTGAGAAAATGAGTAGTTCTTTTGACATTTGTTTAAATTAAAATGAGACGATTTACTTGGTATAACGATAGAGTACTTGGTCTTAATGAACATGATAAACAATTAAAATCCTACAAAAAACTGGCTCAATTATAAAAATTGATTTTTCAAAATTTGCTTTTAAAAAACACTCCGACCGGGTTGATGTGTTCGATTTTCAATAAATCCACTTCGAATACTTTTAACTACTCATAAATTAATTTATCTATCATGGATTAAGTCGATTATTTACACAAATCGGGAAGTTCATGTAACTTGCCTCAAGGCAAAATACCAATACCAACTAGTTTGGCTTTGTTTTTTGCTTGGCAACTGAGCAATTTATGACAAAATGAATTTTCAATAAATGTCGAGATGTAAAATTTCTGGGTGTCGCAGGAAATCGAACTGAATTTCATTCATTTTTCTTGAAGATTGGGAAAAAAAGTTGGTATGTTCGAACGTATGTAATGAGATAAAATGGACTTCGTTTCGATAAAATCGAATTATAGTTCGTTTTAATTTCATTTAAACATTCATTTTTTATATAAAAATGATATTAAAGTCTTTTGATTTGAATTTGACATTCATATTCTTATTGTTACATAATTATTTGAAATAAAAAATTATATATTTTTCTTATAACATTGAATTCACTGACAGATTTTTATTTTGCAAAAATAATATCTAAAGTTATTAAAGGTTAATTTAGAGAATTTCGGGCTCTGGAAAAACCAGATTAAATTCATTTGTGAACTTTCGGTATGAATATTCCTGCTTGTTGTCATTCATGACAATAGTTATCATAACAAAAAAAATGATTAATGCATTAAACGTAACGTTAACTTTTTCCAATATATCTAGATAAAATCTGGTTGCTCCGATCTTCGCCAAAGCTGCGGATTTGCTTTTGGTTGCGAGAAGTATAAATTTTTATCATTTTACTACGGATACGCATAAAAATCTTCAACCCGGGTGCTAACGATTCTTTTGCACTGTTAATTTTTTTATAATACTTCTTGAATCATATAATAGGCGATGTCTTGCGAAATCGAAAATATTACTTATATTAAATAATATTAATATAATATATTACATCTCTATTTTGTATCTGCCTAAGAGTATGTGTTTCAGGCTAGTAATCTGATGTCATGTTACAATATAACTGTTTTTGGTGTGATTTTTCGCGGAACTGTCATGACGTTGATGTACAATGGTTGTTTGAAAGTAACTCTGCTATTTTGTACTAGAGACGGCAAGGGGCAGCACAAGAACCTCCCGGAGGCCGCAGCTTCCCCACCTATGGTATATACCGTCAAAAAAATAATAATAAAGGTCGTCGAAAAATTTTTTTTAACACTTTATTACAAGAAAACGGCCCGACCGATCTCTATCAAGAACTCATCAGCACTCATCATTCCCAATCAATATCTTTCAAACGGTTTTTGAATTTTCAAGATCGATTCAGAACTGCGGGCTAAAACGTGGACGAAATTTTTTTCACTTTTCTACTATTTACAAAGAAACGGCTTGGCTGATCGTCGCGCAGCAAAATTGATAAACGCTAGTCCTCATTGAGATACATCGAATGGCTTTTAAATTTTTGAAATCGGTCCAGCCATTTTTGAGAAAACATCGATTAACGGCAAAAAATCTATTCACACACACACATACTTTTTCCAAATTGGTCTCATTCGATTCAGAATGGCTTGAAACGTCGAGAAAACATAAAATAAGCGAATCGGATTTTTTGACGAAAACATAAACTTCTCCTTCGGGAAGTTACTAAAAACTATTAGCAGTTTTCCAAAAAAAAACATCTCCGTGTTTTCTTTTAAGCATACCAAAACTAGTTGAGTATGGCATAGTGCCTTAAGACAAATTGCTGGAAATTTTCGTACCGTAATAAAAAATTCGAGAAATATTAAATGTTTTCAAATAGATTATTATAAATACTGTAACTCGATTTCTATTTTCTGCATTCTTCGCTCCGTATCTCCGAAACGGCTGGACCTGCCTTTGCCAAAAACTAATCAGCACATCTTCCTATCAATAGAAATCGAATGTTTTTTGAACAATTCAAATCGGTTAATCGGACGAAAAATTGTATCCACACAAATATACACACACAACTCAAAAATCTCGGAGATCGGCAGGACCTAGATATCGTCTGAGTGCTTTAAGTGTTGGTTGCGCATTTTGCACAATATCGGAGGAAGCAGTGTGCGTCATTTCAGGAACTCTGCTTCTCTTATAATTAGTCTTAGCATAGGAAATACGAACAATTTACCAACCTAGGCATCAACAACTGATTCCTGAAAAGTTGAGAACAGAAGAACGGCAGAACAGCGTTGACCGATGACTTCGCTCATTTAAAAGATAAGTATAAAATAGGTGCAAGAATGATAACATACTAGATCCTCCCCCAGGAAGTAATGCCCGACGGCGGTTTTCAGCGTGCAGACCAGAAGCAAGAACAGAGGCAGAGGCAAAGCGGAGGTTTTAGTCGGTATTATACCCACGCGGTATTGAGTCCGACATACCCAGATAAAAGACCAGTCTGGAATGGATAAATAACATTTCATTCGCTATACAAAAAAACACACACATCATTTTTTTCTGAGTTATGCCAAAATGTTCAGAAACCTTCAAAACGTGAAGAAATGTAAAAATTCTTAATTTCGATTTTCGGACGATTCCAATAACTCATCCGGGAAGTTAATAACTAACAACGTATAAGAAAGGACAAAAATTGCAAGACAATATATAGGCAATACTTGGTTCATTTCCTTGATTTGGTAAGGCAGAGTTATATCTAAAAATATTTATTAGTCGCTATGGGTCGATCAGGCTATTGTTTAGCATGGCGTATTTGCCAAAGCAAAATATTTCTGACGTATATTGGCCAAGGGCTTGGATGTTACAATTGGTATAATTTCAGGTAAAAGTTTCCAGTATGTTTTTTAATTTGGTACAGTACCGTCGGTATGTCAATCTGTTCTGCTCATGTATACGTATATTTTGTAGAGTAATGTCTCGACAGTGGGTTCCTTGATTTGTTGAGTAGTCGTAATGCTTTATTTTGTACAGTCTGTAGTCTCCGTAGGTTAGTCTTTGATGTCGCGCTTTATTCTGGAGCGGCTTACAACAGTATCGGTTCAAGAGAGGTCTCAGTAGATTCATTATTCCGTAAGCCTGTCCGAGATTTATGTTAGTATGTTTCGTGAAGCTGAGTCTATGATACAAGGTCACTCCAAGGTATTTGACGTTCTTGGACCATTCAAGTTCTGGGCTCATTACCTTTACTTTGTCCAAGTCAATCAGTGTAGTGGACTTACGGCTCTTTGTAAACAATATAGCCTCAGTCTTCTATGGATTGATTTTGATTTGCCACTTGTCTGTCTTATAGTCTGTCAATGTATCTATGTACCTCTGTATTATTGTGGTCAATAGTCTGGGCGATCTAGATTTTTTTAAAATGGCAGTGTCGCCAGCAAACGTCAGTAGAGTTGTGTTGGCGTCAGTGGGAATGTCATGGATGTAGACGTTAAACAATGATGGTCCAAGGATTGAACCTTGCAGTACTCTCGCCATCAATTGGTTAACCATCGAGGGTGTGTTGCCTATTTGTACGGTAAAATAGACAATAGTGGTCTGTAAGGTATGAATAAAGTACTTTTGTGATGTAGGGTGGAAAATTGACAGACACAAATTCATTTGTGTATCGTATCGTACATCCAGAAACAACTTCACGAGTTCGAGCAACACCAACCCGGTATGGTTTCGTCTGTTGAAGAGTCACACATTAGCATTTTGTTTGTGGATGTTCTCAAAATTTGGTGTCGCGGGTTATTGTCAGCTAGTTTGAGTGGCGGTATAAGCATTATTTTCCGCGTCAGACTTTTTGCAAACTTCGTGTGGGTCAGTGTTAATGTTTTCTAGTTTTTTAGCCAGAGTGTCATTCCGGTGGTCGCGTATCTCATTAGAAATAATTTTTGTCAGTTTGGTTACGTGTTTCTTCAGTAGTATTTTACCAGTACCTTGCCACAGATGCTTTGTATAATTTTTATTTAAATTTTTAGTATTATCTGTTCGAATAGTTCGTTAAATGATGTCGGTTTTGTGTCTCGTATCGGTATTGACCGTTGGATAGTGTCTGGCATCACCTGAGTGAAATGTGCCACAGCCTCCTTGAAGTTTGTTTTGGTTTCAATAGGTATCGTATATTGGCTTTGATATAATCTAAAATTTTACGTTCAGAAGTCGACATCGAGTTTTTTTGTCGGTTCCGAAGTTGCAAATTTTTTGTGCAGTTGTGCGCCTGTGGTTTTATGTTTGGTCAGATGTTCGTAAAGTCTGTGTACGCTCGCGTTGGTGTAATTAAATTTCCAAGTTGTCCGTTGTCGTTAAAGACTCCTGCTATTAAAACGTATGGATTTGAATCGAGTAGGTGTTGTATCAAAGCAGACTGGCCATCAACGAACAAATGAGAATGACTTATCATAATATATATTTTTGTAAACAAATATTTTGTAATGCATTTTAATATAGTTAGAAATTATTAATTACAAATTAAATCATTTCCACATAGGTTTTGTAAGTCCGTCTGCCAGGATGTAAATTGATACGATAGTTAATCCTCTCTTGTGAACATTGATGGCAGAAAAATCTGAATCGCCCGCTGTCAGGTTTGGCACTTTCTCGTGTCTGATGCAAGACTTTATCAAAATCGCAGTGCCTTCCCAACCGCGCGCGTCTGTCTGTCGTTTGATCATTGATGGTGTTGGCTGGAACGGTGCTTGTAAGGGCTGAATCGTTGGGGGTGTATATATGGTCGGCGTCAGTGCAAGCAGGGTCGACACAGGAGTTTTCGCAGTGAAGATGAAGCAGCCGAGGAAAAGAAGGGTTGTTATTACGACCAACGCTGATGGGTTTTAATGCTGACTGAAATGCCTAGATGTAAACCATTGATGGTCATTTTTAGGGATGTCCTGCTGTCTTGAATATGTATAAAATTGATAATCGCATTTCCAAAACAATTTCTTGATTTTCTCATGTTCCATAAAGATTTTATGTAAATGAGGTTTTAAATACTGGGCGTTGAATTTAATTTTGATTGTATTTTTTAAATATTTATTTGTTTGAAGTTACGATAACAAGGGGCTCAAGACGGTGTTCTGCTTGGTTGGTGCATTTTCTACTTTGGAGGTAGATGGCAAGGGGATGATAACTGCACTATTCTCATTTTTATTTTCCCTGTCTGTGTCCATACCCATAGGTGATAGATACTTATGACAGCGTCTGATACTTATTCTATAATTTAGCGATTCACTAGTAAGCACGTCCATATCTTTTGTTGCTTCCGTGATTCTGAGTATTTCCCCATACGCCTGCCCGGAAATCTTTCCGGTATCAATACACGAGCACTGATTTTAAAAGATAAGCAAAAAGACTTTTCAATTTAAATTTTGAAAAACCACACTGAAGTGGGCGCTTACTCTCTTCACAATACCAACACCAATCCGGCGTTTGGAAAACATACCAGCAAAAACACATTTGCACAAGAGACACCTTGAAATTTTGTGGAAGCGGAGCCTTTACAATCGCACTTTTTCCAAAAAGTATAAGTTATTAAGCTGATAAGAACCGATCTCATCTTTTGTACCACGTGTCAATATAAAACTTCTATCCTTGATATTATTTTATCATTTAAATTATTGCTAATATATTTTTTACCCAACTAAAAGAATTTTGTAGACATATTTATCCGCTAAATCCAAGTAAAAAATGTCTTGGCCAATCATCTCACAAATCTCATCGCGGCTCCTTCTTATCAAGGTATTCCCAAAGCTTTTAAATTACGGACACTATCGGAACGGAAGCGTATCTCGTTTTGATATGCCCATCTCTTTGGATTTCTATTCCGTATCTTCTACCCACTTCGACGATCTTGCTCATCATGTTTTGTAGCTTGTTTGGGTTTTCGATACTACTATGAGATCATCTGCGTACTTTATGGTGGTGATTTTTCTGTCTGAACTTTCACTTTCTGTCCCATATACAGATTCTGGATCGGCCTGTGGTCTCTCCAATCGATTCCAATATATTTTAAAATTACCATTAGTGTACTCCATTTGAAAATGTCAAAAGCTTCCTACCAATCTATGAAGCAGAAGCAACATTAACGTCGAAAAATCTGTCCGATATTATTCTCAATAATTTAATGGCGTCTCTGGTGTCTCTTCTTTTTCTGAAAATGATTTTCTCTTTTATGTGTTGCTCAATTTTATTTTCAAGTAAGAATTTTGGCCAGTATCTCCTCTGATCGTCTTGTGGTGACTGCAATGTTTTGGACTTTTTCTAAAGAGCTATTATCGTGACATTCGGGAAGTCCTTTGGCCATTCGCCCGATCGGTGTATTTGATGCAGCGGTCGGTTTTTTTAATATGTTGTTGCCCTGCTCTATCAGCAGTTTCGACGGTATATCGTCGCCTTCCTCCTTTTCATGTCTTTTATTGCTTCCTCGACTTTGCTTCTTAATGTGCACGGTCCCTTATTGTCTTTTCTCTTCTTCGGCCTCAATTTTGTCAGGTCTCTATCGTACAATTTTTCAATGTAATTGTCCACGCTGTGAATTTTCTTGTGGTCAGTCACACTAATTTCCATTATCGTCTTCCACTTCGTATGTTTTTCTGCTTTTCCTTTTAGTCAAGTCATCTCTTCTGTAGCCTGAAATATTAGATCAAACCTACCTTTTGATGTTACATTATCCTGTTGCACGTTTCGTCCACATATTTTGCCTTTACTTTTTTCATTTCTCGCCTCAATTCTTTCTTCAATTTTCTATACATCCTCAAATCTGTATTCTTATACTTTCTGTGCTCGCGCATTTTCCTTATAATCATTTTATGCTTTGACACTTATTTTGCGCTCGACCAGCATTCCATTTAGTGTAAGATCTATGGCTGTGTTGTTGTTGGATTTTTACAGTTCAATATACGCATTCAAGGTTACAAAAATTCATAATTAGCTGTAACTTGCTAAAATTGCTTGAGTTACAATTATAAAAGAAATACAAAAAACGTCCTCATCGTAGCGGTGCGAGCTAAAAAAATGGCAAACGGTCAAAGGTCAAAAAATGATTTTTTTTACGATTTTCAAGTTTTTGCGATCAGTTTTATTGTAATTCTCAGACAAAAAATTGTAGAGCATAAAATTCTCTATAAAACATGTATCAATACTTTTTTCCTCAGAGCCACCATTCTAAAGTTATATCACTTTGAAAAGTAGAATAATTTGTAACCCCCAGAATTTGCTTAAGTACTCCACGTATATGCATCACTGAAGCTGTAATATAATTTGGGCGCTGATTTCCATCTTGATAACTAGATGTAACACAATCGCATTTTAGTTTAGATTTTTATTAACTTCCCGTAGGGTAAGTTATTGTAATCGTCCAAAAATCGAAATCGAAATTTTTTACTTTTCTCGACGTTTTGAAGGTTTCTGAACATTTTGGCATACCTCAGAAAAAATGGATGTGTGTGTGTGTATGTATGTATGAATACAATTTTTCGTCCCACGTTTTCGGGCGCACGGATCAACCGATTTGAATGGTTCAAAAAAAACATTCGATTCCTATCGATAGGGAAATGTGCTGATTAGTTTTTGGCAAAGGCAGGTCCAGCAGTTACGGAGATGAAGAGCAAAGAGTGCAGAAAATAAAAATCTAGTTTTTGAGAGAACGGAGCATCCAATTTGAATGACCCTAAAAACATTCAATTTGTAATGACGGGGAGAAGTGGTGATTAGTTTATGGCAATGGCAGGCCCAGCCATTTCGAAAATACAGAGCTAAATGTGCAAAAAACGGCAGTTTTTGAGAGAACTAAGCGTCCAATTTAAATGATTCAAAGAACTTTCAGCTTGTTTTAACAAAATAATTGATTTTGGAAAGAAAAAAAATGTATCATTTTTTTTTTCTTTTTTTAACTTCCCCTTTTAATTTCCCATGTTTTCATCAAAAAATCCGATTCGGTAATTTTATGTTTTCTCGACGTTTCAAGCCATTCTGAATCGAATGAGACCAAATTTGGAAAAAGTATGTGTGTGTGTGTGTGTGCGTGTGCACCAACAGATTTTTTGCCGTAAATCGCCGTTTTCTCAAAAACGGCTGGACCGATTTTAAAAATTTAAAAGCCATTCGATGTATCTCGATGAGGACTATTGTTTGTCAGTTTTGTGCGACGATCGGCCAAGCCGTTTCTTCATAAATAGCAGAGAAGTGAAAACTCTTTCGTCCACGTTTTAGCCCGCAGTTATAAATCGATTTTGAAAATTCAAAAATCGTTCGAAAGATATTGGTTGGGAATCGTGCTGATTAGTTTTTGGTAGAGATCGGCCGGGCCGTTTTCTTGTAATAAAGTTTAAAAAAAAAATGCGACGATTTTTATGATTATTTTTTTGACAGTAGATACCATAGTCTTCTATATCATACTAAAATATTACGGCCCTACGACAACAGGTTCAGCTTTAAAAATTCGTCAAAGTTTGCAAAAATTGGTATTGTTTTTTTGGTATTTGTCAAAGTTAGACCTTTGATCGACGTTTTCTCAAAAACGCCTGAGCCGATTTTAGAAATTTAAAAGCTATTTGATGTATTTTGGTGAGGACTATCGTTTGTCAGTTTTGTGTGACGATCTGCCAAGCCGTTTCTTTGCAATTTGAAAAAAAGTGTTAATCTTTTCGTCCACATTTAAGCTCATCCTACCGAACCGATTTCAAAAAATCAAAAACTGTTCGAAAGATATTAGTTGGGACTGGTACTGATTAGTGTTAGGTGAAAATCTACCGAGCCGTTTTCTTGTAATTACCTATTGAAAAAAAAATTTAAGCCGATTTTCATGGAACTTTTTTTGGCGATATACATCATGGTCTTATAGAACTTACTGTAATATTGCGGCCTTACGACAAGTAGTTTAATTTTAAAAATTCGTCAAACTTTGCTAAATTTATTATCGTTTTTTAAAAGTAGAATTAATGAAGTATATTATTTACTCATTTTCTTCATTAAGTCGATTATTTACACATATCGGGAAGTTCATGTAACTTGCCTCAAGGCTAAATACCAAACCAACTAGTTTTTAAATTTTTTTTGTATATCGAAAATAATTCAGATTTTATTTTTAATTCTGACTAAAGTTCTAATATACTTTAAACAAATAATTTCAACTTTGCAATTCAGTTTATATAATTCTTATAAATATTAGACAATGTTACAATATTAATAATAATCTATGTGAAAACATTCAGTATTCCTCGAACATTTCGTTACGGTACGGAAAGTTCCAGCAATTTGCCTTAAGGCACGATGCCATACACCCTACTAGTTTATTTGTATAACACAGCATCGCGTGAACGGTTACCGTTAGTAAATATAAATAATAAAAATATGATGTGACAGCGTAATTTTTTTTTTTCTTAGGAGCGATATAGAATACAACGTGGAAATTACAACCAGTTGTCTATGGAGCACACAAATCGCTTCCAGCAATTATTGGGGGGCGACAAGGCGCGCGTGTTAACGGATCCGTATGACGTGCACCCTCACAATGTGGACTGGCTCAATAGTATGCGGGGTGAGTGAATATTATGTAATATATATCTTATACATAAAATTCTTCTGTAACAGGGTATGAATGGTTAATCCTCTTAAACTATTATTCGGATTTTCATAAATTCTCGTGAAGATTGTTAAGGGAATTTTCTAGGATTTATTAATTCATAGAAATATAGTTAGATTGTAGAACAAATAGAAAAAAAATACAAAAACCGCTTATCATTGTTTGACCTTGAAAATATTTAAGGCATAATTTGACATTAAAAACAAATGAAGACTATCATTTGCCAAACATATCTGTGGAAGTAGTAATGTATATGAAAGTATATCCTCCACTTGTATAAAAATATATAAAATTTATTGACTATAAAAATAATGATATAAAAATATGACAAGTCCAATTGTTTTTTCTCACATCACTAGCCTGCTTGATCCCCACACACTCCCTGCCCAGTGTTGACCTCACAGTTTAAAAAGAAAATACAGGAAAACACGATATAAAAATATGGTGGGAAAGCAGATTATAGCAGTATTGTGGCACTAGTCAATTAGTAATTCAAATGTTTCGTCGGCAGATCCACCGTATGGTAGGTAATTCGACCTTCCATCATCTTCAAATTCTGCTTATGGTTCTGAATATAAGTCATGTAGTGAACTTTCTGAACCTCGATGTCTTGGTGAACTTCGAAGATCCTGTCACGATCTACTGTATTAATTTTAATTTCTATAATATTTTGGATAAACAGATAGCGCTCTGTAAGATTATAAATTTTCGCAATGATTAAAATAATCTAGTCAACTTCAGTAGCCATTTGGATCAAATATCGGATTCTCGAATCCTTATGGCTCTGTGACAAACATTTTTATCAATTGCTCACCATTTTCACTAACATCATAATTAATTGGTATTAGTTATATCAGAATTACTTAATGTTTGGAATGCATTATTTATGGGTACAGTTTCCATTTCTGCAGGCGTTGTATTCGTATCTGATGGGTTCTTATCAAAGAAAGAAGTTGGCTCTTTATCCAAATCAGGATTATTGGTTTCCTTAACATAAGAGTCCAGAATTGTGGAATCCAATAAATAATTTATGTCATCATTTTGTTTTGACTCGTCGCTGTCACCGATAATGGGAGGTAGCATCAAAAGATGATTTGTTGAGTTAACGTACAAGGAGAGGTTGAATTGCATTCCAATGAAAAGTCTAGGCCTTAAATTATTTTTTGTGTCAGCAATAAACACTGAGGTCTGGATATACCAAATGGGTAACCACGAAAGTCCGGTTCAGGTAGTAGTGCGTTAACTACAATGAACCGAGGACTGGACGTACCTTAAAAGTCGTCACTGAAGACCAGTGATTATGATGCTGCGTCAAAATATATATTTCTTAAATCCTCGAAAAATACTCCTTTGTCTCCATCTCAAGCGTCGCAGGTCATCAATGTGGAAGTAGTAATGTATATGAAAGTATAAACGCCACTTGTATAAAAATCTATAAAATTTATTGACTATAAAAATTAATGATATAAAAATATGATAAGTTCAATTGTTTTTTCTCATCACTAGCTTGATCCCCACATATCTACTCACTTATAGGCTTAAGCAATATTAAAATATAATAAATTCATGATTATAAATGAGGAAAATGTAATATCTACATTATTAATGCCAAAAAGCAGCTGAAATTTGACAGATTATTATTTTTTAACTTTTAAATGCAGTCGTGTTTTGCCTTTACTAAATCACAATACAAAAATAATTTACTTTCTCAAAAAATTATCTAGAAGTTTCATTGTGTCAAAAATTCACATGTTTGACATTGGATACGAAATATTTACTCAAGACAATGGAGAGTTTTGGGTCTGAATATTTTTAATGTGCTCCAATTTGCATGGAATTTTGGAATTAAGTTCATCTTACTTTCAAGTTTAAAAGTGAAACTAATTTAGACTGTTTTGCCACTTCCCGGGGGGATGACATCCCTTTTAAGTAGTGCAATTGTATCTTTTTCAAAATAACATCGGATATCGATAAAAGAACTAATCAGAAGAGAAAATGTTTAATAATATTGTTCAAAAAAGAAATGACTTTTCAAGTTACTGGCTACTAAAAATTTTGTTTTTTTGCGTTTTTCATCGTTTAACTTCTCCTTCGGGAAGTTAAAAATCGACGAAATTTTTTTTTTCAAATTACAAGAACACGGCCCCGGCCAATCCCTACCAAAAACTAATCAGCACGATTCCCAACCAATATCTTTCGAACGGTTTTTGAATTTTCAAAATCTATTCAGAATTGCGGGGTAAAACGTAGACGAAAAATTTTTCACTTTTCTGCGATTTATAAAGAAACGGCTTGGCCGATTGTCGCACCTGACAAATAATAGTCCTCATCGAGATACATCGAATGGCTTTTAATTTTTTGAAATCGGTCCAGCCGTTTTTGAGAAAACGTCGATTTACGGCAAAAAATCTGTTCACACACACACATACTATTTCCAAATTTGGTCTCATTCGATTCAGAATGGCTTGAAACGTCGAGAAAACATAAAATTAGCGAATCGGATTTTTTGATGAAAACATAAACTTCTCCTTCGGGAAGTTAATAATTTGATGAATATTATATTATAAGTAGAAGATGGTAGTTACGTTCCAAAAAGTAGCGTGTTATGCGAATCCGTGTTATACGGGACAAAGAACTAGTACAAAAAGAATGGTTACGTTCCAAGAATTCAAAAAAACATGCTACATATCATGATTTTATAATAAATATTGTCATATTAATTTATCTAAGAAGTAATATAAATTACATGAATTATGATTTTTTTTGTAATAACTAGCAAGTGCTATCCAATGCGATTTTTTTTTTGCAAGAAATCTTCATTCTCTGACTAGTTTTCTGTACTACCTTCAGATTCGTGCATTCTTTTCTGCAAAAAAAAATTGCGATCACTTGCTTTTAGCAAAATGATATTTATATATTTAACAGATGCAAATTTATTTTTCTTAAACTTTTATGCTCAATTTATTTAAAGGATCTTTGTTTAGGAAATATGAAATATATTGTTCGGATATATCCTAGAGAGAACGTACGCACTCGAATAATAAATATCAAATTACTTAATTACTTATCTTTTACACTAGCTTCATCACATTTATTCAGCTATGGTACGGAGATTTTACTAATTTTAGATTAGATAAAATTTTGAATTTTACAGGTTTCACTATATTTCTTATTTTATTAGGGGTTTGCTTAATTCTCAAACCGGGTTATAGCAAACCCTTTAAAAGCACCATGTTATGAGGGGGATGCTTGTATTTTGTGTGTGTGTGTATTTGTATGTGTGTGTGTGCGAATACAAATTTTTGTGGACAATTTCGGGAACACGGAACAACAAAAATCATATCGTCATCGAAAATAAAATATTTTTTAAATCATTCAAATCGGACGCTCAGTTCTCTTATAAACAGAATTACGATTTTTGGCACTTTTTGCATCGTATCTTCAAAACGGCTAGACTTGCTTCGGCAAAAATCTAATCAACACATCGCCCCGTCAACGCAAATCGAATGTTTTTAAATTATTCAAATCGGTTGATCCGTGTACTCGAAATCGTCAACGAAAATTTCTATCCGAACACACAAACGGCATTGCAATGCTATGGTCATCAAAATAATATTAAATGAAATTAAAACAAGTGGGGTACATGGCATCGTGCCTTAAGGTAAATTGCTGGAACTTCCCGTACCGTAATTAAAAATCTTGGTACGAAACCAAAAAAAAATACACAAAATGTACACATTACTAAAATATCTGATAATTTGATGTGCATATGTCCAATAAACATTTTTGACCGCCAAATGACATTTTTTTAACTTATTTTTATTGAGAGTCCATAACCGCTGAACCTGCCTTCCCAAAATCAGTTCTTAATCTTGACGATACAAGTAAAATGTTTTCTGAATTATTAAAATCGAACGCTCCGTTCTCTTAAAATAGTCTAAGAGCCAGTGAACTATTTGACTAACCTGTTTTAACAGAGCTAGAAATTTTTTTAATGATATTTTATTATCGACCCATCAAGAAAATACCATTCTGGCAGCCATTCCGCGATTGCGTTTGCGATTGCTCAAATTTTGAGTGTGTATTCTTTTAACTTTTAATACACTCTCAAAATTTGCGCCTTGTGGGAGCAAGTTGTGAAAATTTTTTTTTGACATTTTTACAAATTGAAGGGATGATTATGCAATCGCGGAATGACTGGCAGAATGATACTTTCTCAATGAGTCGATAATAAATATCATTAAAAAAATTTTACCTCTGTGAAAACAGGTTAGTCAAATACTTCACTGGCTCTTAGACTAAAAACTGAGTTACCGTTTTTGACACTTTTTGCCCCGTATCCACGGAACGGCCAGACCTGCTTTCGCCAAAATCAGCACGTCTCCTTATCAATACGAATCGAATATTTTTTGAACTATTCAAATCGGTTGATCGGTGTTCCCGAAATCGTCGATGAAAATTTGTATCAGCACACACACGCACATACATCCATTTTTTCTAAGGTATGCCAAAATGTTTAATAACCTTTGAAACGTGAAAATGTATAAAAATGTTCATTTTTGATTTAATTTAATGGTCAAAATTATGTAATTCATATCATTGACAGAATTAGTAATAAATTACTTTATTTTCAGGGCGTAGCAGTGTTGTATTACAACCAAAAAGCACACAAGAAGTATCTGCCCTGTTGAAGTATTGCAACGAGCAACGTCTTGCAGTTTGTCCACAAGGAGGTAACACTGGTCTAGTTGGAGGCTCAACTCCAGTGTTTGATGAGGTCGTCATTAGCACTTCGCTAATGAACAAAATAATTAGCATTGATTCAGCAGCAGGTAAACGCATATTAGGTTTAACACATTTCAAAAATCAAGTTTGTGTTAGAAATTTTGACCGTAATATAATGATTTTTGATCACTTCAAGATTATTTTATATAAGAAATAATTGAGAAACTAGTTGTGTATGGCATCGTGCCCTAAGGCAAATTGCTGGAACTTCCTGTACCGTAACGAAATGTTCGAGGAATATTTAATGTTTTGAGATAGATTTATAAGAATATAAAACTGAATTACGAAGTTTAAATTATTTATTTAAAGTATATAGTGAGCTTTAGAACTTTAGCCAGAATTTAAAATTAAAATCTGAATTGTTTTTCGATATACAAACAAAATTTCAAAAAAAATGTTGATTTTTTTTTTCCAAAAGCAATTATTCTGACAAAACAAGCAGAAAGTTTTTTTAATCATTCAAATCGTATGCTAAGTTCTCTCAAAACTACATTTTTGCACAATTATCTCGGAATCTCCAAAACGGCTGGGACCTGCCGTTGCCAAAACTAATCATCTCTTCTCCCAATCATTACAAATTGAATGTATTTAGATCATTCAAATCGGATACTCCGTTCTCTCCAAAACCTCGTTTCTATTTCTGCACTCTTTGTGGTATATCTCCGTAACGTTGGACCTGCCTGTGTCAAAAACTAATCAGCACATCTCCCTATCTATAGGAATCGAATGTTTTTTGAACCATTCAAATCGGTTGATCCGTACGCCCAAAAACGTGAACGAAAAAATGCGGACATACAAAACACACACACACACATCCATTTTTCCTGACATATGCCAAAATATTCAGAAACCTTCAAAACGTAAAGATAAAAAAAAATTCATTTTTGATTTTTGGCCCATTTACTATAACTACGAGAAGTTAAAAAGCATTAATACTTGAATCAGTTAGCTATAAAAAAAATTTCTAACGACTATCATATATAATAAACTATATTATACATACAATGTGATACTCAACTGGCATATTTTCCATTGTATTAATTTAATATAATTTATTTAACAAATTTCATCATAAATAATATTCTAAAAACGTATATTTTATTTAAGTGTGAACGTCAATGGTAATCAGTACAAACACAACGTTTGTAATAAGAGCCTATATACGGTGTGTAATAAGAGCGGCTCATTTAAAACTTTGAACCATTTTGATATTTAAACCACAATTGTTGTTAGCCTGTGATAATTTAGGATATTCGTATAGACTTAACTCTGTCGTCGTACAGAGTTTCACCATTAGCGTCAATTTTTTTCAATAATTAATTAATTACGAAGAAATTGCTCCGCCAAATTTTCGAAAAACTAATCAGAAAAATTCTTCAAAAAGTCTCACATAAGTAATCGACACGAGTCTATATCGAGTTTTGTCAAATTTTGAAAATCTGTTTAGTAATTTTGAGAAAACGACGACAAAAAATCAAATTTTGATTCACATACGCATAAACACACATACTATTTTCAATATAGATATCAAACGATTCAAATTAAGAAAATATCAGATTAGAGAATCGGATTTTCAGACAAAAATATAAACTTCTACGGAAATTTAATTATCACATGTTTAAAGTATTCGTTAGATCTCAATTTCGTTATCGTTCATGTGTTAATCGTCCGAGGTGTTTCTTCCTAATTAACATATTTTGTGCTGTATAGGTATTACTAGTACGTGGATGGTATTTTACCTGTTTCTCAGATGACTCGAACGCCTTAGACCAGTCTTTCACAAAGGGGTCGACATCGCACCCCAGTGGACGGTTGTAATATACAGGGGGGCGATAAGAGGCCTCGAATAAATGTTGGACATTGACCAGGGTGAGGGGGGCGATATGAAATTTGTAATTTAATTTACTTTATATTTTCAATTTCACGAGAATTTGAATGCCCACGATTCATTGGTTTAAATTTTTTACCTTGAATAATCTCATAAGAACTTGAAATACTTCACATAGATTTCAGTTAGGATAGCTCTCACGCTATACGCCATCAAGTTGTAACAATATGATATAACGATATTGGTGGCTGATTAATGGATACTACTCCTGTTCCGGATAAACGGATAAAAATGCAGACTGCTTTCAAAATCTAGAAAATAAATTTAATGCCCGGCCAAGCGTATCAAAACATTTTTTGATTGCTGCGGAGCAGAATGACGGACTTCGAGCTTCATATGATAGATCTCTGTTAATTGCTCAAACAGGTAAACCACACACCATTGGAGAAACGTTAATTATGCCAGCGATAAAAATTTATAACTACTGTGCTACGTAAACCAGTGACAGATATAATTCGCAAAACTGCTTTGAGTTCTGTACAAAGATGAATTGATGAAATGGCTGATAACATTGAAGAATCATTGTGCAATCATTTGAAGTCTTATCAAATTTTTACTCCAATTGGATTAGTCCACGTTACCAACTGATTGAGCACAAAAAGTATGTCTATTTGTTTGGAATTTAAAGTCTGACACACGAAAGGAAAAACCACTGGAGAAGTTATTTGATGAGAAAGATATTGGTTTGAAGAATATTAT
>NW_020538213.1:0-16606 GCF_003426905.1 Ctenocephalides felis
GTTGATGTAGGGCGCTGACTCACTGCAATAATGGAAACTTGTTCGAAACAAAAATACTTTTATCTTTCTCCATTTGGACCCTATTTTAAAATAAGTAGAGGAAAGTCACCAAATATGAAATAGTCCTATTATGGAATATCTTCGGAAGTAATAAACTATAAATATAAAGTTTAGATATTATGACGACAGTTGACTACCGTACTTCGACACACCGTAACCAGTCTACTCTACATACATTAAAATACCCAAATTATTTAAATTTTCATTAAAGACTCGTTTATAAATCAGCATATTAAGTTTTGTTTGATGTGGAATCAAATTGTTCCTCAAAAAACTAGCAGTATTTACTGATTATTAATTATAGCGGTTTTGCAGCCTGTTAAGCTTGACCGTTGAAATATTCTTTTTATCCGATTTCATTATTTTAAACGTAGAATTTTTCAATTAAGAGTTCAAACAACCTTGATATTCATGAATCAATTTAGAAAATAACTACCGCTCCTCTATAAATGATCGCTACTTACAGTGTATAATATTCTCTTTACTGAAGTGTTTTCTATTAATAACAAGCTTTCGAAATACCTTCGTAATATTTGCTCGAGCAAGATGATGTATACCAAGATGAATATGTATAATGTTTAATAATTCCGTGTGTTCAATCTACGAGTTTATTATTTGTGATGAAAAATGAAGAAAGAATAATGAAGTTAATAGTTATCACGCTTTATAAACTCTTCATCACTTCAATTTAAAAAAATATTTAGAGCCCATGTAATATATATAATATAATTAATTATGGCAATAAAAACTATTGGTGCATGGCATCATACCTCAAGGAAAATTGCCGAAACTTTCTGCACCGCAATTAAAAGCTTAAAAATTTTCAAACATTTTGAAAAAAATAGATTTTTTGGAAAATTATGAAAACTTTGAAAAAAAAGATCTTCTTTAAAACCTGTAATTTTTGGGATTTTTTTTTTAAATCACGATTTTTTCAATTTCTTTAAGAATTTTGAAACCCATTCAAGTCGCGTGATTCATAGTGTCTAAAACAGCGAGGACAATTGTTAGAAATTTGTAAGTGAACTTTAAACATTACAAACTTGGTACGGAACCCATAGAAATGAAAACAAACATTGTACTAAGATCTCTATTAAATGTCAGATAATTTGATGAGCATATGTCTGTTGATTATTATTTTTGTCACCACAGTTTTAACTTCCCGTTGGACATCGGAAAAAAACAATTTCATTTTTTTGCACTATTTGCTTCGTATCTCCGCAACGATTAGACCAACTTTTTCCAAAAACTAGTCAGCAAGTAATAGGAATTGATTGTCTTTTATATAATTCAATTCAAATCAATACACATATATACACATACAGACGCACACACACACATTTTTTCTAAGAAATACCATAATGTTGAGAAATCAAACCCTTGAAACGTAAAGATATGCAAAAATTTTTATTTTATATTTTTAGACAATTACAATAACTTACTATACGCAAAGTTACAAAAACTATCGCGCAAAGATACAAGTACAAAACTGAATTGCTTAAAAAACAAACACAATAATAAATTCAATATACAAGCACAAATAACTTTCATTTTACTATCTATAAATGATTTGAAGTTATATAATATTTTTCTCTACACCAAGTATACATTTGCCGATTTGATGTTATCAACCACCATATGTACATCCCCTTAAACCAATCTACTTAGGCTTCGGCTGCGTGTAATCTGAGGTAATGGTCGCCTCGGTGAATTCATATCTGATACGATAAGTCATAGTTCGATACATATCGCAAGCTACTTTGAATGTAGCACTATACGTACGATAAGAATATTAAAAAAACTATATTTAGTTTGGAGTTTTTTTTCAATATTTACCGAGAATCAAACAGAAAAAGGTTTCGAGTAATTTATGCAAAGAATTTTAAAAATGAATGGAAGCGAACAGATAAAATAATAAATAAGTAGTGCTGAGAAGGGCGGAAAAAGAAAAAAATATTGAGAACGATCGTGGTAAGGAAAAGGAAACAGGATTGGAACCATATTGGATAAAGTGCCTGCCACAAAATACGAGGTGTGTTCAAAAAGTACCCGGAATTTTTAAATTTCGCGGGTCTGGAGTGTCTGATTGTCAAAATTTTTTTTTATTGTGTTGGTATACGTGCCCCTAAAGTATGATGAAATTTTCAGCTATATTCACTGTTTACGTTTGTCTGTGGTAGTCGCTAAGTTCGACGGTTTTTCTGAGCTCGGCGATTTTACAATGGAAGAAGAATGAAAAGTCAAAGAATTTGTATTAAATTTGCGTAAAAAATGAAATAAAGTGTAACAAAGTGTGTGAAATGTTACAAAAGCCTATGGTGAGTCTGCTATGAAAAAAACAAGTTTCCAAGATGGCCGCGAAGACGTTGAAGATGACGAACGCTCCGGTCGACCCAGCACGTCAACAAACGATGAAAAATGTGAAAGAAGTGGAAAAAAATGGTTATGAATGATCGCCGAATCACAATTAGAGAAGTTGCTGATGAAGTTGGCATATCAATTGGCTCATGTCATAACATTTTTTCAAATTTTGGGCATGAAACGAGTGGCAGCAAAATTCATTCCAAAATTCCTCACTCGTCGTTGCTTGTTCCTAATTTTTTGGCCAAAAACAATACCGTAGTCATGCCCCAACCTCCATATTCACCAGATATGGCTCCGTGTGACTTTTTCCTATTCCCAAAGTTGAAGAGACCATGAAAGGACGGCGGTTTTCCTCGATTGAAGAAAATCGCCGAGAGTGCTCAAGGACATATCAAAAAGTGAATATCAAGGGTGCTTCGAAAATTGGAAAAAACGCTGGCATAAGTGTATTATATCTGGGGGGGACTACTTTGAAGGGGACCACATAATGTAGACGAATAAATAAATAATTTTTTTGAAAAAACGAAAATTCCGGGTACTTTTTGAACAATAGAAATAATTCTAATCAATAAACTACGTTTAGTTCTGCACAAATGTTTTATTTGTTTTATTATTTTCAAGGAACAGGGTAAAATATTCTTCTGATTCAGGCATTTTTCATTAAATTAAGATTTGTACTACGTTGTAACTTAAATAGATAAATTTGTACTACGATGTTTATTTATCTATGCCGATATCCTTGTTGATATCGGAACGCATACAACGTTGATGCTGGTACGCTTACGACAGATCTCTAATCACATAAACATACATGACGTCTAATCACAATCGACTTGTATCGAAATGATTTCATCGAGAGCTAATGACAAATCATTTGCAGCACTCGACTCGGCCGTAATGCACTTCCGTTGCATTTGTACGGATTGCACCTTAGTCGCGCCTAAAGAAGTTTTACTTAAAAAATAACAAAAATGTTAAAGGTTAGGGAGCTAAACGTGCTTTTGTACTACATTAAGGTATTAATTAATTTCAATAGAGGAAAGAGAAGAGAGAGAGAGAGAGAGGAGAGAGAGAGAGAAATGAGAAAAATGGTGGGCGTGAAACAAAAATCCAATCTGACTTTGAACAATTATATTGTAACAAACAACTGTATGATCATGATTAGTAAAACTCTATCTAATTCATCGTCGTAGAAATGTACTTTTTATGTTTTTCCAAATTTGTCACCTGGTCATTTTCACCCCATTGGCGGGGTATAATAGTTATATTAATTAATTATAATTTTATGGGTATATTTATTCAGCAGAGTTAAAATAAATGTTTATTTAATTTATCTCTTGTAAATAGCTTTGCCAGGATTAAGGTTCAGTTGATCCTTTTACCCCACCCACGTGTACTCTTTTATAGAGGTTATATAAAAAATTATATCTAGGGCTAGTAAAACATACAACTGTGTTCACATCGAAAAAAAACAATGAAAGAAAATACTTTTGCAATGTATTTTAAAACATCACCGTTTATCTCCTATAGCAAAGTCGTAAGAATCAAGGTGATGACAGGGTTATATATTTTCTGCCCTTTACTTTCAAATATTGTTCCACACTATAAATATCCAATATATATATATATAGATAGATATATACATATTATATATATATAACATATATATATATATATATATATATATACATATATAATGTTATATATTTCAATGTATGTATTGATATACGAATAAAACCTATAAAACTATTGGCGATAAACGATCGGAATTGAAGGCGACCTCATGAATGTTTTAAATAAGTTTGGGCAGGGGTCAGCAAATAAGGTCATTTCTCGATGTACCGTGTCTCAATCTAGTCGCAACTTTACTTCAAAATAAATGCGAAACACGGACGTGACCAACATCGAGAAAAGCTCGATTTTCTAGAACGCTATAAATCATTTTGCTCATGGGAGTACAAGCAAATGATTGCTTTTCGATATCAGAATTCTGTTTGAATAGTTGAGATAGAAAAAGGACTATTTATAAAATAACATTATGCATGGATAATAATATTTTCTCTAGTGTTCAATTAAAGCAGTTGAATAATTTCATACTCATTATAACTAAATTAAAAATTTGATAGATGACTTAACGGCTTCGAAAATTATAATAATTCGAAAATTATTTAATATTTGTAATATACTAGGTGTGAAAAATATAAAATATTATACAGTCACAAGAATAAAACTATGTGGTATTGGTATTTAGCCTCGAGGCAATTAACTTGAACTTTTCGATATGTGTAAATAATCGACTTAATCAATAAAAAATAAATTAATTTATGAGTGATTAAAGTATTCTAACTGGATTATTACACATAATTGAAAATGAACGAATACGTTAACTCGGAGGATTTTCTAAAAGCAAATTTTCAAAAATCGACCATTTTTATAATTGAACCAGTTTCCGTAGGACTTTAATGGTTTAGTAAGTTCATTAAGACCAAGTACTCTATCGTTATACCAAGTAAATCGTCTTATCTAAACTACTCATTTTCTCAAACTTTTATAATTTTTTAAAATTAAACTATTTGTCATAAGGCCGTGATATTTCAGTAAGTTCTATAAGACCATGATATATATCGCCAAAAAAAGATCTTAAGAATTGGCTAATTTTTTTTTCAACAGTTAATTACAAGGAAATGGCTCAGTAGATTTTCACCTAAAACTAATCAGTATCATTCCCCAACTAATATCTTTTGAACAGTTTTTGATTTTTAAACAAAAATTGGTAGTATAAGCTTAAATGTGGACGAAAAGTTCAACACTTTTTTCTAAATTATAAAAAAACGGCTTAGCAGACCGTCGCACAAAACTGACAAACGATAGTCCTTCATTAAGATACATAAAAAGACTTTTGAATTTCTGATTTCGGTTTCAGGAGTTTGAGCAAACGTCGATCAAAGGTCTAATTTTGAAAAATGCCAAAAAAACGCTTTTTGCAAATTTGAACAATTTTTAAAATTAAACGACTTGTCGTAGAGCCGTAATATTTTAGTATGATCATAAGACTATGGTATCTAGCGCAAAAAAATCATGAAAATCGTCGAACTTTTTTTTTAACACTTTATTACAAGAAAACGGCTCGAATATCCGATTCCTACTGATGAAGAGATGATTATTTTATTTATTTATTTATTTATTTATTTGACTTCGTTGAGAGAGAGATTAGTATTTGGCAAAGACGGATGCAGGCGTTTCGAAGATACGGAGCTAAATGTGCAAATATGGTAGTTTTTTGAGAAAACGAAGCGTCCGGTTGGATTCAAAGAACATTTTACTTGTATAGATAAAATGATTGTTTTTGATGAACGCAATTTTCTTAATATTTCTTTTTTTCCCAAAAAAAATTTTTTTAATGTCGAAAATATTTCGGATTTAATTTTAATTCTAGCTAAAATCTAAAGCTCATGTATATAAAACACTTACCTAATAAATAATTTTAACTTTGCAATTGAGTTTTTATGTTAGTTATGAGACAAGTTTCTTCATTCTAACTCTCCTTGGAAGGGAATCATTAAGTTTTGTTTATTCACTTTTCATGTAAACTCATATAAAGGTCATCGTCAAATTTATAAGCTCTAATATTTTGTCTACAAAATACGAATGATAAATCTTATAATATTTATTTTAATATACATATTTGAAAGCATTTAATCGTTCAGCTGCAGTTCAGCTGTAGTGCTAAATGTATAAAAAATAAAAAATGGGTTATTTCGAGGTTTAAGTTGTAGTTGTATTTTGCCAGTTGATATACACATTTGACCATCCGATTAGGAAAACATTTTCGATAAATATCTATTTACATTTCGATTAACAAATATTAAAGTACACTGTATAATATTTTTCGAAGATTTTATTAGGATTCGGGAAGTTCTAGCAACTAGCTTCAAGACACCACTAGTTTTGGTTTGTAGTGAAAAAAACTCCTTATGTAGTTTCTTTAAGAATATTAGTATGACAAGAACAAATCTCTGCCAAACGCTAGAGAGCTTCGACCTCGCAACCTGCCTGTGACCCCAAATCACATGAGCAAAACCAGCGTAGTGGAACTATCGCCCTGTGAAATGGGTTGACATTATCTATTAGCAGGATCATATGTTGGTCTATACGAGTTTGATTGATGCTTATGGGAATATTTACATACACATAAGCACTCTGGAATCATTCGCAAACGACGACGAAACCGACCAAGCGATTTATCTAACTCAGAATTGTGTAAATAGGGCCATCATCATTTGGGACAATGCGCTGGAGGTGAATTGTCAGCGCGGTGGAGGAGAGTTCAAGCGCACGGTTAACTTCGTAGTTAATTATCATTACATACATAGTTACTGAAAACGCTGAAAATTGTTCAGCTGCAGTTTGGCTATAGTGCTGAATGGATAAAATAAAGAATGGGTTATTTCTAGGTTTAAGATGTATTTTTCCAGTAGATTAGGCACATTTGACCATCCGATTAGGAAAAACATTTCGATAAAATATCTATTTTTTATATTTGATGTCATACATGTAATAATATATAGCTGAATGTACTGTGTATAGTTTGCTATGAACAATAAACCAAAAAATAAATAATTTGATTGACAATATTGTTCACTATTTGACCATCCGGTTCGAATGGATCAAAAATATGTTAATAGATAGATTGCAAAAAGTGTAAGAAGTCCGTGATCCACCGAGATGCTACCGAACTCTATTGAAACACTTGCACTTTATTTATATTGTCAAAGGACCAGATATACTTAGATAGTGGCTATATCAGACCGAATAAAAGAATAATATTAAATGTTTAATTATTGTATATTTGAAGGAAATATTAAGACTTATAGATGATGTTAGATAGTTGAAGTTGAATTAGATGTTATTGCTTTGAATGTTGATTTACGACTGATGTTATCTAGATAATATTTGAGTTGATACAAATTATAAAGATTTTTCAATTTTATATATTTTTATGATTGGCCCATTTTATGGAATTAACGTATAATTTTGGATCCAATCAGTAGCTATTACATTCATCAACCAATCAGGTATTGGCCGGTGATTGCATGTGGTTTATTTAGGCGATCCTAATTTCTTAGATTATTAATTGTAGGATGGTACATTTAGGGACAGGTGATTAAAATTCTTAGAAAAATGGATTAATGATATGATGATAGATTTAGAGACAGGATGCGTGACAATGAAAGGGATTATTTTATCATTCTAAATTATATAATAAGGGATGAGGATTTATTATTGCCATCCTGTATGAAGGTAATAAAACGTATAATTAGACGGGGTTGAGTAAGGCGTTAACAAATATTAAAGTACACTGTATGACAAGCATTCGTAAAGTCCATTATCTCAGAAACAAGTAAAAAATTACCAAGGCCGTGTCTGGGTATATGGCCAGCCTTCAGAATAACATAAAAAAATCCAAATTTGTTTTTCATTTATTCTATTTTTCACACTCATTCACGAACGATACAACGCCAATGAAAATGTAAGCAATACCTTACTATTGAAAATTAAGTCAAAGGCAAATTGTTATGAGTAAATTTGTCAATTGCTTCTTGAATAATCAAATAATCAGCAATTTATTCTATCACAAAAAATGCTAAGATAAATAGACGTTCTTGAGCTATTAAAGTTTTAAGGCATCGTGCCTTAAGGCAAATTTCTGTAACTTCCCGTACCAAAATTTAAAGGTTTTAAAAAAGATTGAATCATTTTTAGAACTTTGAAAAGAAATAGATTTGTGCGATTTTTAAAATTTGTGAAAAAAATTGACTGTTTTGAAACATTTGAATATTATTTATACTGAAGACGCTCGCACAATATTTCTTAAAAAAGTCAATTAAAAAGTAACTACACACGGACACTTTACTACCCGAAGAACCAGATATAATTAATTATTAAAAAGTCTATATCAGACCTAAATAACAAACCATTGATGTAAAATAATAACTAATTCAGAAATTGTTTGTGGAAAAGTAATTTTTAATTTTAGTAAATTGTATTAAATGTTATCGGGTCAAGGTATACGTACAGAATGAATAATTTCTTATAACTAGCTTAGTACCCATACTAGGGTAGGAAATTATTTTATTATGTCAGGTAGAGGAAGATGGATTAATAACATTTGTGAGGCTCGAACATATACTTTAAAATATTTTGGAAATTATGAACTTTTTTTAAAGCATTCGCAAAATGTTAGCTACATACTAGGTACAAACAAAATATCGAAGCTATTTAGAGTAACACAAAATATAATATATTGAAATAACAGATAAATATTGGTATGAAACCCTTAGAAATGTAAACAAAATTCTCATTAACAAAATCTATCTATAAAATATGTGATAATTTGATGTGCATACATCTAATAATCATTTTGCCTGCCAAATAATTTTTTTTTTTACTTTTTTATTGGATCTCCGAAATCGCTAGACCAGCGTTTCCAAAAATGTCATCAGTTGTTCTTCCGTCTATACAAATAAAATGAACTTTGAATTATTCAAATCGAAAGCTTCGTTCTCTCAAAAATTTAGTTACCTTTTTTGACACTTTTTGCCCCATATCTTCGGAAACCTTTGCCAAACACTAATCATCACGTCTCATTATAAATACAAATCGAATGTATTTTGAATTATCCAAATTGGTAGATCCGTATTCTCAAAATGTCGACGAAAAATTGTATCCGCACATACATACACACCTAAATAGACTAATACATACACACAGACACACAAACATCCATTTTTTATAAGGTATGCCAAAATGATCAGAAACCTTTAAAACGTAAAGTATATAAAAAATTTCATTTTCGATTTTTTGCAACTAATATAAACTTAACCTACGGGAAGTTAATAATTATTCCAAATGCTGAATCGGACTGAAGAAGTTTTAAATGTGAAGTTACATGAAAATTAATTAGTTCTTCAAGGTGATTTGTCTCTTATGGTGATTATCAAAGAACCTTTTTCTTACAAGTATTCTGAACGACTGATATTATAGAATTCAACTTGATCAGCTTCATTATAAACACTGAAACTGCTTTATTATTTTATATACTCATATTTCATGTCAACTCTCTTCAAATTTTTTTATCATATACCAAATAAAGAGGTAATCCCTGTCACAAGCTTTTGACTATACCTATGCCTATTTGTTTTACCCATGCCTTTATGTGTAGCCAGTATAAAACTATCTTCAGGGCGTGTTCAAAGTGGTATCCAAATATTTTATTCAAGCAAAAACTCTGAAAATGACAGAAAAAAATTCTGCGGAATGTTAAAGAACGAAAAAAGTGAAGCATAATAATATTGCGAAAAACGAATGATTTTGTTAAAAAACTTTATTTCAATTTTATAAGAGTTGGTTTGGTTGGCAAAAAGTAAGGTGACCATATTTTTTGTATGAATTCCGGGACGGATTTTATCTGTGTGAGATTGAGGGAAGGGTGGGGGGTGTTGGTGAGCTAAAAATTTATAGCACATTTTTATAGCAAATATTTGTAGCACATTTTTTTGATCCAATTTTCTAGTTGAAAAATATTTTTAAAAAATATTGGCAATCAAAAATTTTTTAAAAATCCGGACAATCGGGACAAAACACCTAAAACCGGGACAAATATTACTTTTAGAAAAAGCCGAGATGCAAGGCGGAAAATCGGGTCTGTGTCGGCCAATCCGGGACGTATAGTCACCTTGCTAAAAGTCAAATTGAAATTTTGTGATCCACCACACTTTACTTTTTATTATCAGCATATATTGTATTATTGATTGTATAACAAGTGTTATATATACTTAAGGTTTTTGATACAACAAAACAAATTAAAGTAAAACAAACAAATATTAAAAAAAATAAGTTTATCAAAATTCAAAATCAACGCAGAAGATGTAGAAAGTTTAATATAATGATTCTATTTACTAAATCTAATCATTTACATATTTATATTTAAATGTATTTATATACCGGGTATGTACTTTAGGTTGGAAGTAGACAAGATATCACCAACATGCGTCACTAATCGTTCCAAAAGCTTTCAATTAACAAACTTTCGCCCTGTTATTATCCTCTTTACAAACGGTACAAATTGCATCTGCTTATAATGACGATAATTAGTTGAAATAATTACAAGTCATCCGTTTTCCCCCGTCGAATAATTTTGTGCGTTTTCGGTTCCCACAACTCCCACGCTCCTATCTCATCCTTATCCATTTGCCTTCAGTCTCCGTTTGAGTGACATAAATAAATGAATCGAAAGTGTTCATCTTGAAAACAAAGTTTTTATTATTTTCTCATTATAATATTCGTAATTTCTTAATTTGTTTTTTAAATTGAAATCATTTATTTTACAGCGTTAAAAACTTTTCTGCTCCAATGAGATGTTTTTTTTAGCTAGTAACTGTGATTGGTTGAACAATAGGGGAGATATGGTCTATTTGTAACTGCGGTAAGTAGGAACAGGCGTTTTTCAATAGGGTCTTGAACATATTTAAATCTTTTTTTTTTTCACTGGATATGTAAACACCTAGGATTCCTCTCATCCTTATCCATTTGCATACATAAGACCATTTGTAGACATAATAAATATATCGAAAATGTCTCTTGAATATGGTTTTATAATTATAATTTTTTTAATTAACTTCCCGTAGGGTAGTTATTGTAATCGTCCAAAAATCGAATTGAAAAATTTTACATTTCTCGACGTTTTGAAGGTTTCTGAACATTTTGGCATATCTCAGAAAAAATGGATGTGGTGTGTGTATATGTATGTATGGATACAATTTTTAGTCAAGCTTTTCTGGCGCACGGATCAACCGATTTGAATGGTTCAAAAACATTCGATTCCTATTAATAGGGAAATGTACTGATTAGTTTTTGGCAAAGGCAGGTCCAGCAGTTACGGAAATAAGAGCAAAGAGTGCAGAAAATAGAAATCGAGTTTTGAGAGAACGGAAATCCGTTTGAATGATACTAATTGAAAAACATTCAATTAGTAATGATTGGGAGAAGTGTTTATTAGTTTTTGCAAAGGCAGGCCCAGCCATTTCGAAGATATGAAGCTAAACATGCAAAAATAGCAGTAGGGTTTGAGAGAACTAAGCGTCCGATTTAAACGATTCAAAGAACTTTCTGCTTGTCTTAACAAAATAATTGATTTTGGAAAAATAATTTTTTATTTTAACTTTTTTTTTTCAATTTGTATATCGAAAATAATTCAAATTCCATTTTCAATTCTGACTATAGTTCTAATATACTTTAAACAAATAATTTCAAACTTTGCAATTCAGTTATATAATTTCTAATAATTCTAATAAATATTCGACAGCGTTACAATATTAATAATAATCTATTTGAAAACATTCAGTATTCCTCGAACATTCCGATACGGTACGGAATACCAGCAATTTACCTTAAGGCACGATGCCATACACCCACTAGTTTAGTTTTAAATCAATTATTCTACAATGTTAAAAAAAATTCTGCTTACAGTACAATAGAATAAGGAGATGTGGAACCAGATAACTGTGATTGATGAGTATACTCATCATGACAAAGTGGTCTGAACTTGAAGTAATAAATATATTTGCAATGAATAAAACAGTGATCATTTCTTAATGACATATAATTTGAACTATTTTAGAATTTAAATTATTAAAAAACCATAACTAGCTAATGTTTTTTTTAAATCATCATAAAAATTTTGACTATTCATAATAATATAACAAATTCGAAAACTAAATGTTGTGCTTCACGTAAAATTTATATGTATGTAGACATATAAATTTTATACATTTATTTTCTATCGCGTCCAAGCCTTCACACTCTTTTATAAGCTACTCAGAAAAATTTCAATAAAAACATTCGGGAATGTCAGTGTCATCAACGTCTAGACGATTGATAGAAGATGCCGACGACCTTTTTTTATTGAACAATATACATATTAGAAGCAGTATATATATATATATATATATATATATATATATATATATGTATATATATAAGCCCTTAGTCTTTGTCAGACCACCTATAGCATTAGAAGTAATCTACATGTACTATAAAATACTGTTCACTAGTTAGCCTATTGTAAATTTTTGTACTTTGTAGTTACTAACAATAACATGAAAACTCAAAATCATATTATTGCCATAAAAGGTTTACATAGTGTCAAAAATATTTTAGTTGAAACTTCACGTAAAGTTTACTTTTAGTTAAACTCAAACTTTCAAAGAGCGTTCTAATCTTGAAAGTTTGCTTAGCTCACTAAATTTATCTAAGACCAGATTATATAATTTATAATTATCATAAGAAATGTAGTCGGGGTACGAGTTAGGCAATGTTACCCTAAATAGTCAATAAATATCTCTTAGTACTATGTACTATCTAAGTACTACTTAATAAGCACCACTTTATACATGTTCATAATATTAGTAGCACTATTCAGTACTTTAAATGATTATTCTTAGTTTTTATATTTTTAGAGTCCAAATAGCAGACAGTTAGATATCTGCGATTTTCAGGCGTATAATAAATATGCATGACACATAAAAGAGTAGGTACAGTAAATTACAAAGGAAAAAAACTTTGAAAATCAATTTTATAAAAAGAATTACCATCGCTCATGTACTTTTATTGAGTGAAATGTAATTACGGCTATGAATGCTAAATGAAATAAAAAATATTCATAATAAAATTCATGATAAACCTCTGCTTTAAAGCTTTTGATGAGCGAATTGTCAATATAATTACGTAACCGCTGTGATGGTCACACACAACATTTATGTGTATATGGGTAGGCCGGGCATAAGATCCAATTGATTTTGAGCAATTATATTTTGAAAACCAATCAATTACAACACAACAAATACCAGATATCAAACAACAACTATCCGACTATTTCTATGAAACTCCTAGCTAATTCATCTTTCTAGGATGTGTTTTTAATAACCGTTTTTTCAAAAATTTGTAACCTGTTTTTTTTCACCCCATAGGCGGCAAAATGGAGACGGCCAGGGGGCGAACAGATTCAAAGTCTTTTTTATTGTAAATAATTTTCACAAATAATAGCTACCATTATTCAATCAGTGCAAAATATAGATTTCATGAGTGCATTTTCATATAGATACAGTGTAAATAACATGATCTGATAGTTTGTCAGAAATATTAACCAGCAGAGGTAGAAGAATTATTTACTTAATTTATCTCTTTTAAAATTACTTTTTTCAATTAATTCATTTTTTATTTGTTATTTTATTTTGTTACCTAAAGGTTTAGTTGGTCGCTTTTACTTCAACACGTTGTAGCTTTTTGAGTTACATAAAAAAATCTGTTAAAAAAATATCTAAAAATAACAATATATCTTATCCAACAATGAAATAATGCTTGAAAGAATTATATTGAGTCTCGTAACTAAATAACAGTGCTCACCATCACAAAAACTAACAACGGAAAAAATTACTTGTGTTATGGATTCTCAAACATTGCCGTTTTTCTACCAATAGCAACGTCGTAATATACAACGGCTGGTAATACATATTTTTCCCTCTACTTTCAAATATTGTTGTTGACTTCACTTTTTGAGATATCGGTGGTGAACCTTTTTACCTCGCGGACTTTTAAGCTCCTGCTATTGAAATTAAAGCTCTTACTGTTACCACTGTTATAGATGGCCCTTAGTTCATCTACATATAAACCTTAAATAATGTATTCCTAAAATCTGAATTTTATCATTAATTATTCAAACTTATTAATTGCCCGTGGGGAAATTATTGTAATTGTCCAAAATAGAAATTGAAAATTTCATTTCTGCATGTTTTGAAGGCTTCTGAACATTTTGGCATACCTCAGAAAAAATGGATGTGTGTGTATGTATGTATGGATACAATTTTCGTCCACGTTTTCGGCCGCACGGATCAACCAATTGAATGGTTCAAAAAACATTCGACTCATATTGATAGTAACATGTGCTAGATTTGATGATTCAAAAAACATTCAATTCGTAATGCTATTTGGGAAAGTGATTATTAGTTTTTGGCAAAGGCAGGTCCAGCCATTTTGAAGATACAGAGCTAAATGTGCAAATATGATAGTTTTTGAGAGAACTAAGCTTCCGATTTAAATGGTTCGAAGAACTTTCTGCTTGTTTTAACAGAATAATTGATTTTGGAAAATAATAATATTTCGTTTCAAATTTTTTTTTCTTTTTTTTTTCAAAAAAAAATTTTTTATACATCGAAAATAATTCAAATATTATTTAATTCTGACTAAGTTCTAATATACTTTAATTACAATAATTTCAACTTTGCAATTCAGTTTATACAATTCCTACAAATAGTAAACAATAGTTAATATTCCTCCCCGTTACGGGACGGGAAGTTCCAGCAATTAGCCTTAAGGCACGATGCTATGCACCCCACTATTTTTATAATATAATATTCGATAAAAGATTGTTAATTATTCATATTTGTTTAAACTGTATGGTCCAGATCTGTCAAGAGACACAGCGTTTATAATTGGTCAAAAAAACACTTTAATAATTTTTTCTGAAATTACCGAGGTTTAACACATTTCATTCAATAACATGTAATTAAGAGTGATGAAAGCTAGTTGAAATTGAAACTATCTATCATAAAATCGTACCATTTGGCTAGTGAATATAAAACTTGTCAATACAATTACGGCACCGGCGTAACATTTTTTGCAATCGGAAGCATTCATTTCATAGCCTGTGCATAAAATGGCTTCTGGACTGGATAAAGATTTATTTGCATACCGTTCGTCACTCGGGGGCACTATTATAGAGTGGAGTGTGCTAGGCGGAGATGCGTAAACCATTTACGATTGGCTCGTAGAATCAATCTAAACAGAATGGCATTTACTGCCTGCCAAATGAACGTTCGTGCCACGGTGGATGCGTTTCCATCAGCGAACACGAATCGAAATGACGGTATCAGATATATCCATTACTATTGTCAGGTGTCATCGATTGCCCACGCAGCGCAGATCGAAATTTAGAGAGAATTGGCACATTTTGGAAAAGCTAAACAACCACTAAATACTTTTATAATTATTTGTTAGGTAAAATTAAGATTTGTGTAATAATTTGTAGTGTCTCGTGTCAGGCTCATATTATGGATATGACAAAGCTGCCGTTAGAAGTCCAATGGTGAAAAGTTCACTGGTAAAATGTCCGCTGGGAAAAATCCACTGCAAAGACCTTATACTACATGGACTGCTACACTGCTAGTCGAGCGCAAAAAAGTACCAAACTAGTGGGCTGTATGGCATCGTGCCTTAAGGCCAATTACTGGAACTTCCCGTACCGTAACGAAATGTTTGAGGGATAATGAATGTTTTCAAATAGATTATTATAAATATTGTAACATTGTCTTATTTTTAAGAATTATATAAACTGAATTGCAAAGTAGAAATTATTTGTTTGAATTATTTTCGATATACAAAAAAAAAAATACAATTTTTTTTCCAAATCAATTATTTTGTTAAACAAAGCTGAAAGTTCTTTGAATCATTTAAATTGGACGCTTAGTTTTCTCAAAACTGTCATTGTTTGCACATTTAGCTCTGTATCTTGGAAATGGCTGGGCCTGCCATTGCCAAAACTAATAATCACTTCTCCCAATCATTACTAATTGAATGTTTTTTAGATCATTCAAATCGGATGCTCCATTCACTCAAAACTCAATTTCTATTTCTGCACTCTTTGTTCCGTATCTCCGTAACGGCTGGACCTGCCTTTGCCAGAACTAATCAGTTCTTTCCCTATCAATAGGAATCGAATGTTTTTTTAATCATTCAAATCGATTTGAATGATTAAAAAAGCAATCATTTCCTACTAGTGGAATTATTTATATTAGTACTGATGAGTTTTAGAAAGGTCTGTCCAGCCGTTTCCGAGTTACGAAGCAAAGAGTGCAGAAAATGGAAACTTGGTTTTAGGGAGAACCGGCCCTATTAGAATGATTTAAGAAACATTAAATTCGTATGACAAAGGGAAGTGGTGATCAGTTTTTGGCAAACACAGTCCAGCCGTTAGGAGATACGGAGCTAAATGTGTAAAAATGGCAGATTTTAGAGAACGAAGCATCCGATTTGAATGATTCAAAAACTTTTTGCTTGTGTTGATAAA
>NW_020538214.1:0-13508 GCF_003426905.1 Ctenocephalides felis
GATTCCGCTCTATATATGAGCTCTATGGGCAATATTTCCGGCTCGAACGGGAGCCTCTAGGACAGGCATGTCCAACCCAAATTACTCTGTGGGCCAAAATTCAGAAATGTACAAGGCACTGGGCCGCAACCAACATAAAAAAAAAAAAACTGAAAAACAAAAGCATAAATAAAACTCACAATAAGAGGAAATATGAAACTTATTATATTTGATGGTTTTCTTATATATAAATATACACAATACGATACAATAATTTGCTAATGAGATATTTGCTTATTTATATTGTTGGAAATTTTTTTAATATCGACTTCTAATTTTGTTGTGGCACAACGTAGCTGATTTCTCAAATTTTCATCGGTGAGCCTGTTACGATCCTTGCTTTTGGCCAATTTTAATCTAGAAAAAAATGACTCACAAAGATATGTTGTGCCGTTAGCTGCCACAACACACATGGCTAATTCCTTCAAATGAGGAAATTTATCTTCCGTTATAAATTTGCTATAAAACTCTACAATATTCATGCTATCAAACCTGAGTTTCAATTCTGAGTTCGACTGCAGATCTATTAATTCTAATTGTAGATTTTCTGGAACTGAATTAATATCTATTATAAATGGGCATGTGAAAACATTGAACAAGTGCTCATATTTTGATAAATAAGCAAATCTTTTTTCAAATTCCTCAAGCAAATATTTAATATTTGTTGAGTATTTAGAAATAGGCTTATCTTTCATGTCAAAATCATGTAAGTGCGGAAAATGGATAGCATTGTTATTTTTTAATTCATTGTGATAGAACTTCAGCTTGGCAATGAACGTCTTAATTTCTTGGTAGCTATTCGTAATTAATTTGTTTGCTCCTTGCAGATTTTGATTCAACTCGTTCAACTTAGATGTAATATCTATTAAAAAACACAAATCCAGCAACCACCTTTCATCATATAATTCTGGTACTTCTTCGCCATTTTTACTCATAAAAATACGTATTTCTTCTTTGAGGTTCCAAAATCTTAACAAACATTTTCCACGACTCAACCATCTAATTTTAGCATAATATAGTAAGTCATAATATTCTGAGTCATAATATTCTCCAGTTCACGAAGGTATTCTTGGAACTGCCGGTGTCTTAATGAATTATTCTTTATTTTGTTAATAATATTAATAACAACTGACATCACATGAGGCATATCTAATGATTGAGCACATAAGTTCTCTAAATGTAGAAAGCAATGGCAAATAAAAAAATTCAATGGTGTATTTTGATCCATGCTTTCAATATGCTTGCAGAGCAGATTAACTGCTCCAATATTTTTTCCTATCATTGATGGTGCTCCATCTGTTGTTATACCAATAAGTTTTTTTTAAGTCTAACTTTCTATCTTCCATGCATTTTAAAACAGCATCCTTAACATCTCTACCCGTTGTCGTATCCTTGAGACTTACAAGATCAAAAAGTTCTTCATTTATATTGAGCTGATTATCAACTCCTCGAATGAAAATTGCCAGTTGTGATGTGTCATTGATGTCTGTTGTTTCATCCAATGATAATGAATAATAAACAAATTGTTTTGCTATTATATCAAGCTTGAAAGAAATTTCCATTGAAATATCATCAATTCTACGTGTAACTGTTTGGTGAGATAAACTTATTTGCTTATATATATGAACCTTTTCTGGATCAATTTCTTCTACTGCAGCAATCAAACAATCTTTGATGTATTCTCCATCTGAAAATGGTTTTAATTTTTTTGCTATTATTTGGGATATTTTAAAACTTGCACTGACAATGCCATTTGATTTTTGGCTTTGTTTGTGAAATATATTTTGTTGAGACATTAAATTACCCTTCAGCAGGAATAATTTGGCCTTCCGTTCATCACCAGAAAGTACAGAAAGTTCCGTATGTTTTTCATAATGCCTTCCTATGTTATAAGTTTTAGCAACAATTGTTTCACGGCAAAATAAGCACACAGCATTATTCTTTATTTGTGTGAAAAAGTAATCATTTTCCCAATTACTATTGAATTGCCTGTTTTCATCTTTTAAATTTCTTTTCTTGTTATCCGACATTGCACGTCAGTATTCTGAAATAATTAAAGAAACGAATTAATTTTGTCTAGAACTGCAGATTATATATAAAACAATTTGACACGTAATAACATAAATGCACATGAAATATAAGAAATCAGCTTACCTCAGGTTTTCTATGTATCAATTTTCTTCTTCTGTATTTAATGTTATTTCCTCCACGTCTCAAAAGCAAAAGAACACCAAAAACAAAATTATTTACAAACATATTTGAAACATGGCGACTACGCGTCATTAGGAAGTTTGATATGTTTATTTATCTGGTTGGCTACATGACAAACATGAACTTAGAAATAAAGTTGTCATCTCGTTCATAGAGCCGCTAATTTGTCGTTGTCCTTTGCGTTAAGAGTTACTTGTGGTTAGCTGTCAAGCGCTAGTCGTAGAATATCCTATGGTCATATCGATTGATGACCATTACATCTTTTTAAAACGCCATTCACGCACTTCAAACATATATTTTGTATTATCAATCATAAAATTTTAAATATTTGTTTTGGTCGATCTTTCGTTTTTTAGCATTGGGCCGCACAAAAATAGCTACCGGGCCGCATGCGGCCCGCGGGCCGCGGGTTGGCCATGGCCGCTCTAGGATGAGGTGAAAATCGGCATTCTCTACCTAACCTCAGTGGCATACATTTGAACGCATTAATCATATATTAAATATAATTGTTGTTTGTCTGAAATATATCTTTGTGAAAGTTGATAGTTTTCTTTATAAATACCTCCTTCGCTAAAGCAAAATCCTAACAATATATATATATATAAATTGAAAGGTTTTTTTCATGTGGTGAAATATAATAAAGTTTTTTTTGGGCGTTCATCCAATAATTAAAACTATTTTATTGAAGTAAAATGGTTGTATTATCAAACGTTTCGGGTCCTGATTTGACCCATCTTCAGTGTATATAAATAATTTGGAGAAAAAACAAAAAACACGGAAAATAATATTAATTACTATATCGAGAATATACTTTCTACATATATAAATTTCAAGTCTCTGGTGAAATAGTTAACAATTTAAGTCGATACTATATTAATAGTCAGTTAATATATTTTTAAAATTAATTTATTATTACCGATAGCGTTATTTCATTTTTTCTATATCAGTGTGCAAATTCATGTTGCACTTTTAGTGAACGAGTTAAAACAACAAATCGTCAGTACCACAGTTCGATGGCAAATTGAAAGTATTATATAAATGACTTTTTGAATTTCTAAAATATCTCAAAGCGTTCTCGAGATATTGCATTTTTAAACATTTCGATTTCGCAAGATCCATATTGATTTTTTTGCAACTTATAAAATTTGCAATGTGTAAAAATGCAATTTTGTAAAAACTATTGCAGATATTTTGGTGATACAAAAAGTTGTTCTAAAAACATTTTTAATTTGCCATCGAATGGTAATACTCTCGATTTCCAATTTTTACTAGTTCATCAAGAATATATTTTATACATAAATGAATCTTCAGGTTTGGATAAATAGTTAACAATGCAAGCCGATAATATGTATCTTTATAGTTAATATATTTTTAAAGTTAATTTATTATTACCGATTGTGTTTTTTCATGTTTTCTATATGAGTATGCAAATTAATGTTGCACTTTTAGTGAACGAGTTAAAACAGCAAATTGTGATTAACACAGTTCGATGGCAAATTGGTAGTATTATATAAAGGACTTTTTGAATTTCTAAAATATCTCAAAGCGTCCTCGAGATATTGCATTTTTAAACATTTCGATTTTGCAGGATCCATATTGATTTTTTACAACTTATAAAATTTGCAAAGTGTAAAAATGCAATTTTATAAAAACTATTGCAGATATTTTGGTGATTTGAAAAGTTGTTCTAAGAATATTTTTAGTTTGCCATCGAATAGTAATACTCATGATTTCCAATTTTCACTAGTTCATCAAGAATATACATTATACATAAGTAAATCTTCAGGTTTGGTGAAATAATTAATAATGAAAGTCGATAGTACGTATCTTTATAGTTAATTAATATATTTTCAACGTATTTTTTTCATTTTCGATTGTGTTATTTGAAGCTTTCTATATGAGTATGCAAATTAATGTTGCACTTTTAGTGAACGAGTTAAAACAGCAAATAGTAAGTACCACAGGCAAATTGAAAGTATTATATAAACGACATTTTGAATTTCTAAAATATCTCAAAGCGTTCTCGAGATATTGCATTTTTAAACATTTCGATTTCGCAGGATGCATATTGATTTTTTACAACTTATAAAATTCGCGAAGTGTAAAAATGCAATTTTGTGAAAACTATTGCAGATATTTTGGTGATTCAAAAAGTTGTTCTAGAAACATTTTGAATTTGCCATCGAATGGTAATACTCTTAATTTCCAATTTTCACAAGTTCGCCAAGAATATACATATCATTTTTTATTTGAAATCGAAATTTTGATAAATGCAATATATCTTTGAATAAATGTATATATATATATATATATATATATATATATATACATATGTATATACATATATATTCATGTATAAATTTCTATATCCCATATATCGAATATATTTCCAAGTGAATGCCTATAGATCATACGTCGGCGCAATCAACGTGCGTGGCTTTGTGTCGTAATAAACAATAGGTTGGCTGTTAACAAGCAGTCAGGTATCCGTTAAACACAACACAACAAACACACAGGCAGACAGACGAACAAACAGACGAACAGACAAACAGACATCCTACTGACGTTAATGGGACGACCGCCTCCACTGGAGCTGCTCCCCCCGGAATCTCTGTCGGTTCAAAGACTTTGGCACTTCGTGGAACGGATTCTCCTCCACTGTTTTGATTGTAATGATGATGATGTGATGGATAGACACAGGTCGGGGAATTAACAAAAACTGGGTGTAAGTGGCATTTTGACTTGAGGCAAAAACTTACCGAAATAATTGACTTAATCGATCGGCATTAGGAATTAAATATTTAGATTATTCTCAGAATTAAAGATCACATTCAAAGTAGTTTTATTCAAAACTTTTATATCGGAGTGTATAAAAGTGTTTTCTAGGAAATGTTGTAAATTTTATCTAGTTTCACGCCGTCTAACTGAAAATGGGTGGTTCCATATTAAATTTTTGAGTGATTTGATAAAAACCAAAACTAGCTGTAAGTGGAATTCTATCTTGAGGCAATTATAGCATCGTGCCTTAAGGCAAATTGCTGGAACTTCCCGTACCGTAACGAAATGTTCGTGGAATACTGAATGTTTTCAAATAGATTATTATAAACACTGTAACATTGTCTAATATTTATAAGAATTATATAAACTGAATTGCAGAGTTGAAATTATTTGTAAAGTATATTTGAACTATAGTCAGAATTAAAAATAAAATCTGAAATATTTTCGATATACAAAAAACTAAAAAAAAAAAAAAAGTTGGAACAAAATTTTTTTTCCAAAATCAATTATTTTGTTAAGACAAGCAGAAAGTTCTTTGAATCATTCAAATCGGACGCTTAGTTCTCTCAAAAACTGTCATTTTTTACATATTTAGCTCCGTATCTTCAAAATGGCTGAGCCTGCCTTTGCCAAAAACTAATAAACACTTCTCCCAATCATTACTAATTGAATGTTTTTTAGATCATTCAAATCGGATACTCCGTTCTTTCAAAAATACGATTTCTATTTTCTGCACTCTTTGCTCCGTATTTCCGAAACGGCTGGACCTGCCTTTGCCAAAAACTAATCAGCTCTTTTCCCTATCAATAGGATTCGAATGTTTTTTGAACCATTCAAATCGGTTGATCCGTGCGCCGCAAAACGTGACTGGAAATTTGTATCCATACATACATACATACACACACACACACATCCATTTTTTCTGAGGTATGCCAAAACGTTCAGAAACCTTCAAAACGTCGAGAAATGTAAAAATTGTCAATTCCGATTTTCGGCCCATTACAATAACTTACCCTACGGGAAGTTAAAAATGTCCCGAATTTTCTATTTATTACTACTAAAGAATGAAATATCGAATTCAAAGTCGTTTTATTCAAAACTTTTATATGGGAGTGTATATAATTGTTTATACGGATTTGTAGTAAATTTTATCTAGTTTCTGCTAAGCTAACTAGAAAACGAGTGCCGGGTTCAAAGTTTTTGCATAATCTGACAAAATGTGAAAAAAATGCCCTTGATATTCTGTTTCAAACATGTACAAAACACAAAACCAATTTCAAGCTTGTTTTATTCAAAATTTTAGTTTTATACAAAAAATGTATATTGAAGTGTATGTAATTTTTTACAAGAATTTCTAGTAATTTTTATCTAGTATCTGTTAAACTAACTATAAAAGAGTGCCCAATACACCGATTTTGTACAATTTGATAAAATGTAAATATTCTAATTCAAACTTGTACACAACTTGTTGTGAAATTTTTGAGTTATTTGACAAAAACCACAAAAATGTCCAGAAATTTCTATTTATTGCTACTAAAGAATGATGAAATATCGAATTCAAAGTCGTTTTATTCAAAACTTTTATAACGGAGTGTATAAAAGTGTTCCCTAGAAATCGTAGTAAATTTTATCTAGTTTCACCCTATCTAACCTAAAAGGGGTGGCTCCATATGAAATTTTTGAGTTATTTGATAAACACCTAAAAAAAAAATCAGAAAACGAATTAAATTTATCATCTTGTTTATATGTAAATTACACCTGATCGTACATACTAATACATAGATATTTTCACAGTTTTCACAACCAATAAACAAGCATGTTTTTAAAAAAATGATATGGAAAATGTTATAAAAAAAACAGGGAACTGAAAACCTAGGCACATGTCACCGATAAATTTCAAAAAAAATTTTAGAATAATTAAAGAAAGTGTGATTCTTTATTAGTCCCATTAAACGAAACAAAAACTTTGATAAATCTCTATCCGGCAAGTATGTAGATTTACCACCTCTGCTCTAGATGAGGATCTAGGGTACCTTTGTATTATTATTAGTATAAGGTGGTGCTATTATGACTATAACTATTATTATTGCAATAATTCTAGAACATAACAACGATCGCCTCCAATATGAATTCCTTCTCAACGCCGTTCGACGATTATTACAGTTACAAATCATTTGACGATAATTCCGCACCATTTGACAAACTGCCAGATGTTTCTCCGATATAATATAATAATACACATAAATATACATACAAACATATATATATATATATATATATATATACATATATGTATATATATACAGCTAAATATTTGAGAGATGCTGCCAAGTGTGTGATGCATATTTGTTCGCACAAAGCAACGTGTTAAATCATTACATGAATTGTAATATATAATTCAGCACACATGTATATAATATTTATATATATATATATATATATATATATATCATATATAAAATTCTTCTGTAATGGGGTATGAAAGGTTAATCCTCCTAAACGATTATTCGGATTTTCATAAATCTTCCTGAAGTTTGTTAAGGGAATTTTCTAAGATTTTGTGATACATGGAAATATAGTTAGATTGTAGAAATAAATGGAAAAAATCACAAAAAACCGCTTATCATTGATTGACATTGAAGATATTTGGGGCATCGTTTGACATTAAAAACAAATGAAGACCGTCATTTGCCAAACATTTCCATTCACTTATAGGCTAAGATAATATTGAAATATAATATATTTATAATTATGAATAAGAAAAATGTTACGTCCACATTATTATTGCCGAAAAGCAGCTGAGATGTGCCAAAAATTAAAATAATATAAGATTTACAGTCAACATGCGTCTGACAGGTGATAGCACATCAAACTTAACCTATAATTCAATTTGACAAATTATTATTTTTTAACTAATGCAGTCGTGATTTGCCTTACTTTTCTAAATCACAATACAAGAAAAAATTACTTATTCAAAAAATTATTTAGAAGTTTCATTGTGTCTAAAATTCACATGTTTGGCATTGAATACGGAATATTTATTTAAGTCAATGGAGCGTTTTGGGTCTGAATTTTTTACTGTGTTCCAATTTGTACGAATTTTTGGAATTAGGTTCATCTTACTCTCAAGTTCAAAAGTGAAAATAATTTAGACTTCTTTGCCACTTCCCGGGGAGATGACATTCCTTTTCATTGATGAAATTTCATTTCTTCAAACTAACGTCAAATATCGATAAATAACTAATTAAAAGAGAAAAATGTTTAATAATGTTTTGCAAAAAAACAGATACTCTTTAAGTTACTGGCTACTAAAAATTTGTTTCTTTTTAGCGTTTTTCATCGTTTATTGCTAATATTTTCAAAAATATATCTTTTAACGAAAATCATGCCATGAACAAAATTATATCGATTAAAATTCTTATCAATCGGTGTTTCATAAAGTGTTCTAGGAACAATATTAGGCTAGATTTGAAAATAGGGTTTTGTAGTGTTCAAAATAAGCTTTAAAATTAGTACATCTGCGTGTGAAATAAGTGAGCCATCATGCAAATAAAAGACGCATACAATGTTTTTTGTTCATTTAAATCAAATAGTTTATTAGTGCCATTTCCACCAAAATTAAAAATAATCGTATTGCATCTAGAATTAACTTGGTTTAAGAGATCTTGATGGATTCTGGAAAATATCACACCTTTAGTACAAACAAGTTCCAAAAAGCTCATGATTTCATGAAAAAAATTCATTAAAAAACAACCAATTTCTCATTATTATATCTCTGAAAGAATATAAGATACGTATAAATGTATATAGATAAAAATTGAAGGTCTTTTTCTGACTAATTATTGCTTTTTATTATTTTTCTGTCACACAAATATTGATAGAGTTATGATTGTTTAAAAAGTGCGCGTTTGTCCAACCAGAGTCTTTCGAGCCCTTTAACGCCGTTTTTTTAGCCCTTCGCCGTTTCAAAATAAGAAAAGTTACGATAAAATTCATGATAAAGAAAGTTGTAGCTTATTTAATTACCTTTAAAATAGTATATTACAAGTTCTGATCAAATCAGAATTAAAAGAGTAATAATCCAATTAATGCCGGTGGTGGTGAAGGAGTGCAAATTGTTTTCACTTCTGAACCTAAGATTAAGATTAGCATATTTCCAAAATATCAAGCAAATTGGAGCACAGTAAAAAAATTCGCAGAGCACAAGCTTTTTTCCTCTCCATTTAATGCAATAATTTTGTTGATCGTAGATTGTATAGAGCACATGTGAACATGATTTGACAAATTAATTTCAAATAAGCGCTTAAGTAATAATGCACATATATTATTAGTGAGAAAAATGTAATTTAGATATTAAAATTACTAAAAGCCAGTTAAAATATGGTACGTAATTATAAAAATTATAGACAACATTATTGAAGCAATTATTTTGGGTAGAAAAATCCAAGGTGATATTGTACCTTTGTCGCGAATGCTATATATGAATTCTTTCTGAATTTGCTATACCTTTTAAAAGACTTCAATTTCCAATACGTATATCTTATGCCATAAATGACAAAGGCAGACGATGATTTTTTGTGTGATAAATTTGGAAAATCAATGCTTCAGTCGTGAATAAACAAAAAATCATTTATTTATACACCTACATCTACAGGTATGACTAAAAATATTGCATAACCCTTGGCATTAAAATAAATTGAGCTATTGGAAGTAAATTTGTTCTATAAATTGTACTGTATAATTTTTAATATACAATTTTATCGAACATATTTTAATATTTGTTAAAAGGATAATTAAAGTGTTAACCGTGGGAGTTGAGAATCATCATTTTATTTGAAGCAGATCTACATTTAACATCAGCCAATATATAGGTGTAAATAGTAATTCGGAGAACAATAATTATTATTTTTAACTGAACGGGAAATATTAGTATGGGATATTAAAAAAATGTAGATGTGGGTACAGGACAATGTCTGTCGGGTCATCTAGTATATATATATATATATATATATATATATATATATATACATATATTGACTATTTTTTGCCAAGATAAATTTTTTCGTAATACCCTTTATTATTGTCCAAAAAAAAATTACTTCCTTGATCTTAATAATCTCCTCCGGTGGTAATTATGGTAAAAACCTCTAGCATGGAGTGTATGGCGACGAATGCAACTGAATCTAATTATTATGTGATTCTATAAAATATGGTTTATGTGGTTTCGCCAACATTTTGCTATGCGAATTCTGCCAGAGTTAACTTCTTATGGTATAATTTAACTCCATGGTACATTGCAGACGGAAATCTTGGGCGATTTCTTGTTCCGATGGAGGAATAAAAACTTCTTGCACATCTTGGAATTATATGCAGATGTAAAGGAACGTTGTATATATATATATATATATATATATATATATATATATATATATATATTTACAGATGAATGAGACATCATGAACTAAGTGTGGTTATTTGACAAAAACCAAAAAAATGTCCCGAACTTTCTATCTATAAATATTGAGAGTATTACTATTCGATGGCAAATTAAAAATGTTACTAGAATAACTTTTTGAATCACCAAAATATCTGCAATAGTTTTTACAAAATTGCATTTTTACACTTTGCAAATTTTATAAGTTGTAAAAAATCAATATGGATCCTTCGAAATCGAAATGTTTAAAACTGCAATATCTCGAGAACGCTTTGAGATATTTTAGAAATTCAAAAAGTCGCTTATATAATACTTTCAATTTGCCATCGAACTGTGGTACTTACTATTTGTTGTTTTAACTCGTTCACTGAAAGTGCAACATTAATTTGCACACTTATATAGAAAACATGAAATAACAAAATCGACAATGAAAAAATAACTTTGGAAATAGAATAATTAACAATGGAGATACATACTATCAACTTTCATTGTTAATTATAATAACTGTTTCTCCAAATCCTGAACATTTATTTATGCACAATGTATATAAATTATGTTCTTGATAAACTAGTAAAAATTGGAAATCAAGAGTATTACCATTCGATGGCAAATCAAAAATGTTACTAGAACAACTTTTTGAATCACCAAAATATCTGCAATAGTTTTTAGAAAATTGCATTTTTACACTTCGCGAATTTTATATGTTGTAAAAAATCAATATGGATCCTGCGAAATCGAAATGTTTAAAAATGCAATATCTCGAGAACGCTTTGAGATATTTTAGAAATTCAAAAAGTCCGTTATATAACACCTTCAATTTGCCATCGAACTGTGGTACTTAAAATTTGTTGTTTTAAATCGTTCACTAAAAGTGCAACATTAATTTGCATACTTGTATAGAAAACATGAAATAACGCTATTGGTAATAATAAATTAACCTTAAAAATATATGAATTCACTATAAAGTAACATACTATCGGCTCGCATTGTTAACTATTTCACCAAACCTGAAGATATTTATGTATAATATATATTATTGATGAACTAGTGAAAATTGGAAATCGAGAGTATTACTATTCGAAGGCAAATTAAAAGTGTTATTAAAACAACTTTTTGAATCACCAAAATATCTGCAATAGTTTTTACAAAATTGCATTTTTACACCTTGCGAATTTTATAAGTTGCAAAAAATCAATATGGATCCTGCAAAATCGAAATGTTTAAAAAAGCAATATCTCGAGAACGCTTTGAGATATTTTAGAAATTCAAAAAGTCGCTTATATAACATTTTTAATTTGCCATCGAACTGTGTTAACCACGATTTGCTGTTTTAACTCGTTCACTGAAAATACAACAATAATTTGCATACAGAAAACATGATATAACACAATGGGTAATAATAAATTAACTTTAAAAATATATTAACTGACTATTAATATATATACGGTAAACTTTAAAAACGTCCCATAAAACAAAACTAAACTGAACCCTATTTTTTGCTTTAATAATAACATATATATATACGAGTATATATATATATATATATATATATATATATATATATAATATGTTACATATATATAATATATTACATGTGTGTGTGTGTGAATGTAATATTTCGTCGACAGGTCAAACCTCAAACACTTTGATCACCAACATATCCATTAATTTACTAACAGATATAAATTGACAGGAATTAAATTGATGTCAAAATAAACCGTTTCCATGTTAATTAATTATTAGTTGCAATACTAATGGAAATGAGTGTGATTTATAGTAAGTACCTACTGTAGATAAATCGTCCAAAAATGAATATAGTCATTCAAAATATTAACGAGCACGTTATTTCATATATATATATATATATATATATATATATATATATATATATATCTTATATATAAAAATGGAGCTTTCGATAAAATGATCCACTAAAACTCGAAAACGGCTAAACCGATTTGGCCAGCCTTAGTCTTGAAAAATTCGTGCTAATCAATAGGTTGTCGGAAAGGTGAGATATCATTTCAAAATCGCGTAGAAACCTTACATCTTTAATTTGAACATTTTTGTAGAAGCGTAATTTAAATAAAACAATGGACGGTGGCTAATACGTCAAATGTCAAACGTTTTTGACAGATGATGTTCAATTACGTTCAATAGGATGTTTTAGGTGAATATTATTTAATTATGATTAAATTGTAGTAAGTAGATTTGTTCGTAGTTTTATTTATATACAAAAACGTTAGTAAACGTTTTGACGTAAACAAATTGACGGCTTAAAATATATTTTAAAAATGAAAAGCGTTGTAATACAGTTATGAAATTATAGTATGTTATTTCTTAATATGTGTACTGAATTATAAAAATATGAAATCAAATATGTTCTAACAGAGAAGAAACTAAAAATTGCAATGCACACTTGCATACTTTATTTTATTTAGTTGCGAAACGGCGGTTGGATATGATATGAGAAGTACTTTTGAAAAGTGTATTAAAAATATACAATATTATACTAGAGCTATGAAATTTTAGTATGTTATTACCTAATATATGTACTAAATTATGAAATATAAAATCACATATGTTTCTAACAAAAAAGTTATAAATGTGCAATTTTGTAAACAAATGCACTCTTGCAATATATGCAAGTCCACAGTTTGATGAGTATTTTGAAAAATATTTAAAAATATAAAACGTTATACTAGAGTTACAAAATTTTAGTATGTTATTTCTTGATATGTGTACTAATTTATAAAAATATAAAATCACACATGTTTCTTACAAAAACAGCTATAAATTTGCAATTCAGTAAAATCATGTAATAGGGCCGCAAGTGTTACTAGAAACTCAACAATATCAACTTTTCTGAAATGTTAATATGAAAATGCACTTTTTGACGTTGTAGCACTCTTTTTTGCAAATCATATTTTTCTCAAACACTGTGCTCTGAAAGATCTCATTGTATAATTATATACTCATTGGTGTTTTATAAAACATTTTTAGGTTATTATTATTTTATTTATGTTATTTAAATTCAGAGCCTAAA
>NW_020538215.1:0-14794 GCF_003426905.1 Ctenocephalides felis
GACTAGCGTTTCTGAGTTTTGAGCGACGATACTTGTAATAAAGTTTAAAAACAAAAAATTACGACAATTTTTATGATTTTTTTTTGGCGGTCATAATCATAGTCTTGTAGATCATACTAAAATATAATGGACCTACGACCAGTCGTTTAATTTTATAAAATCTTCAAAGTTTGCAAAAATTAGTATCGTTTTTTTGACATTTTTGTCAAAATTAGACTTTTGATCGACGTTTTCTCAAAAACGCCTGAACCGTTTTCAGAGAAATTTATAAGCTTTTTAGAGAATACTCCGAGTTACGTCTTCGTCGTTCGTTTTCAATATGTATAATAAATCCACTCGGAATAATTTTAATTACTCATAAATGAATTTATATTTTATTGATTAAGTCGATTATTTATACATATCGTGAAGTTCATGTAACTTGCCGCAAGGCAAAATACAAATACCAACTAGTTAAATCATAAATTTTTATAAAGATCGAACGTCATTACTTAATCAATAAAATTAATTACAGTAAAAGAAAAAATTGTTAATGGAAGGTTATGTAATAATTAAATTTAAGAAAGTGGTATTTGTTTTAAATTTTTATTGAAAAGAAAACGTTTTTTAATTTCCATTTATTCTAACGTTGAAAATATTCACCAATATTTTATCTTTGATTTTCAAGAAAAATTAAGTTTTATGTATTTTTTGTTATTTTTATATAATTACAAGTAAATTATAATTATGCCTTTAAATCAATACTTAACTTCTATACCTTTTGTATAATTTCATAATTTAAATATAAATTAGTTGAAGTTGGTTTGCTTGTGATAAAATTTATTAAATATTGTTGTTTACTCAACCCTAGTCTAATTATATATTTTATTACCTTCATACAGGATGGCAATAATAAATCCTCATCCCTTATTATATAATTTGTAACTGTTAAATAATCCCTCTCATTGTCAAGCATCCTTTGGCAGTCCCTAAATCTATCAGCATACCATTAATCCATTTTTCTAAGAATATTAATCACCTGCAATTAATATATTTTTAAGAAACTCGGATTACCTGTACCTAGTTTTAATTCTACGTATCATGCAATCACCGACCAATACCTGATTGATTGATAAATGTAATAGCTACTGATTGGATCCAAAATTGTAAGGGGATGTTGTTAATTCCACAAAATGGACCAATCGGAAAAATCATATAAAATTGTAAAATCTTTATCACATAACTAGTTAAGAGTCGTAAATCAACATTCAAAGCAATAACATCTAATTCAAACTTCAACTATCTAACATCTCATCTATAAGTCTTAATATTTCTATCAAATATACAATAATTAAACATTTAATATTATTCTTTTCTTCGGTCTGATATAGCCACTATCTAAGTATATCTGGTCCTTCAACAATATAAATAAAGTGCAAGTGTTTCAATAGAGTTCGGTAGCATGTCGGTGGATCACGGACTTCTTACACATTTTGCAATCTATCTTTAACATATGTTTGGTCCATTCAAACCGAATGGTCAAATATTGAACAATTGTTTTAGCCAGTAGTAAAATAGTGTGTAAATGACTATTGACGTTTATTAAACAAAATTAGATAAATTAAAAATTGAGTACCACTATAGGGTCACATCGGAAGACTTTGCCACGGGCCCCAGAGGGTCTAGTTACGCCACTGCTTGTTGTACTTTTTCCGATGATATCGCAATCTTAACCATCGATCTAGATCCCAAAGTAGCCTCACAGAAATTATCATGTTATCTTAACAAAATTGAGATCTGGTCCAAAACATGGAAATTAAAAATCAACGAGGCATATATAATGCGTCATAAAACTTGTTTGGACTTGAGGAATCGAGTTATGGGGATGCGCGAGCAAAATCAATATAGTAATGATGCAAAGATGTTAAAAAAAAAATACTAAGAAATATAGTCAACGCACTGTGGCACATAACTAACCATGCTATTCATGAAGATTCAGATATTCCATACGTCGTAGATGGGACACATGCTCGACCTATCTTTCAAAAATTAAGTGCCACTACAACCAGCCTATTACTTCTCTAAACTCTTTATCACTAAGAGGACTGAAAATATGCTGGCCAAGCAACCTCAAATGAAACGCTCATTGGAATGAACTCTAGATAATAATTTCTTTTTTTTCTTTTCCTTTCATTATTATTTTTTTTATTCCTCTTGTTTGTGTCACAAAAGCTTTAAGATTAAATTGTTTCTTGATTGCTAATAATAAATAAATTAACTAGCTGTAAGTGGAATTCTGTCTTAAGGCAATTAGGGCATCGTGCCTTAAGGCAAATTGCTGGAACTTCCCGCAACCAAAAATTATTATTTTTTAAAAACGATTAACATTTTTGAAAAAAAAAATTACTTTGAAAAAATAAGATTTTTGAGAAACTATAAATTGGACAAAAATTACTTTTTTTGGAAAAATTTTTTTTTTTAAAAAAAAATTTTTTTTTAATTTTTTTTTTTTGCGCTTTTTTTGAAGAATTTTTTTTTTATTTTGACATGTTGTGGAAGATCTGAACTTTCTTTTCAAAGCAATCGTACTGCTTTAACCTGCAGAGGGACAAAATATAAAGCGCGTAAGCGCCGCGTCGCTGTCTAACGCATAAGCATTGTACGGAACCCATAGGAATGTTAACAAATTGTATACTTATTGTTAAAATCTCTATAAATATCTGATAATTTGATGAGCATATGTCTAATGATCATTTTTGACCGCCAAATGGCTCATTTTTTTACTTTTTCCTCCATATCTCCGAAACCGCTAGACCTACCTTCATGAAATTTTATCGATTCTTCATTTTGTCAATACAAGTGAAATGTTTTTTGAATTATTCAAATCGGACGCTCCGTTCTCTCAAAACTGAGTTACCGTTTTTCGGCACTTTTTGCCCCGTATCTTCGGAACGGCTAGACCTGCCTTCGCCAAAAACTAATCAGCACGTCTCCTTATCAATACGAATCGAATGTTCTTTGAATTATTCAAATCGGTTGACCCGTGTTCCCGAAATCGTCGACGAAAATTTGTATCCCGCACTACATACACACACGTACATACATACATACATACACACACACACACACACACAACACACACACACACACACATACATCCATTTTTTTTCTAAGGTATGCCAAAATGTTCAGAAACCTCTGAAACGTAAAGATATAAAAAATTTTCATTTTCGATTTTTTTGCGATATTACTATAACTTGCCCTAACGGGAAGTTAAAAAAAACATTTGGAACCATTTCAAAATTTGTTTACAGATTGCTGCTGGATTCTACAAAAAGAAAGTCAATAAAGACAAAAAAAAAACATTGCCCAAAAATCCCTTTCCCAGGTCATTTAAAAGAAAAGAGCTAGAGAACAATAGAAATTATAAAATTTTAATCATCATGCAGAAGTATTACTAGATCTGAGATATTGTCGTTTTTTTTTATTCTTCTTCGTTTATTGCCGTTTGGTCTCCAATTTATCTCTCTAGATTAGCTCAGCGTTGAAAAGTACTTTGGAAAACATATATCGCATACCAAACACAGACAACTTGTTAATAATAAAATTTTATTATTTTGTGAAATTGCGCAATTGTTCCTTGTAATTATAAAACTAATGGTGCATGGTAATTGCCTTAAAGCAAATTACTGGAACATCTAGTACCGTAACGAAATGTTCGAAGAATATTAAATGTTTTCAAATAGATTATTATTTCAAATAGTTATAAACTGAATTACAAAGTTTAAATCATTTATTTAAAGTAAATAGGTGAGCTTTAAAACTTTAACCAAAATTAAAATTAAAATTTGAAATATTTTTGTAATACAAAAAAATTACATTTTTTAACAAAAGCAATTGTTTTGTACATCTAGCACTGTATTTTCAAAATAGCTGGACTTGCCTTTGCCAAAAACCAATCACCACTTCTCCTAATCATTACAAATTGAACGATTTTGTAGATCATTGAAATTTGATACTCCATTCACTCAATTACTCGATTTCTATTTTCTGCACTCTTTGCTCCGTATCTCCGTATCGACTAGACCTGTTTTTGCCAAAAACGAATTAGCACATCTTTCTATCAATAGGAATCGAATGTTTTATTAACCATCCCGTTCGGGTAATCAGTACGCCCAAAAACGTGGACAAAATATGCGCACACACAAAACACACACACATCCATTTTATGAAGTATACCAAAATGCTCAGAAACCTCTGAAACGTGAAGAAATGCAAACATTTTCATTTTCCATTTTTGACCGATTACTATAACTTATCCTACGAAAAATTGATAATATTGGCTTGATTTTGCATGTTTGTTTTGTTTTCACAATTAACTTGTTTTATAAAGTAATTTATTATAATTCGATAAATTTTATAATTTTTAACCAAAAATATATTTTATTCCAGGGATCAATATTCAAGCCGCGCGCTCTGGATGAAGGCGGTGCAGCGAGTCACCGCCGAGAGGGCGCTCTCAGTGCCGGAAGCGACTCCGGAACTGGACGATAGGATATCCGGGGGAGGACGGAAACGAGGTGAGTTCGACACGCAAACCCAATTAAGGCTTTCACTTTCGCTATCACTTTCCAAATTCCCTCTTAATTGTGGGTCCATGAGGGCGCAGTTTTAGATAATCTGATTAGATATACGTACGCTGAAATTATAGTAAGTCGGGTGAAATTTATTTCTCTCAAATTATTAGAGAATTCAAATAATGTGTACGTTGTGATCGCAGTTATGAAGATAATGAATTCGTTTTCCAATTTTATTTTGTGATAGACGATAGGTCTTTTCACAAAGCCTATCAAAACTATTTTAAAATTAGCGGTGTGGCATCGTGCCTCAAGGCAAATTTCTAGAACTTCGCGCGTACCGTAATGAAGTATTGGAAGAATATTAAATGTTTTCAATTATATTGTTATAAATACTGGAACTTTCATATTTTTATTTTTATAGACAAATATAAAAGCTTATAAATTGGACAATAACGTTTATATAAGTTTACATGACATTAAATAAACATAACTTAATGATCCCCTCGTAGGGGAGCTAGAATAAGGACTCTGACTCGAATCTCTGAGACTTTATAAACTGAATTGCAAAGTAAAATTATTTGTTGACGTATTTATCTAGAATTAAAATTAAATTCCAAATTATTATCGATATTCAATAAAAAAAAATTTGGAAATTAAAATAAAAAATTAATTGTTTTTTTTTAGTCCAGTCATTTGGTGCAAAAAAAGGCTGTTGCCGGTACAGTACTCCGGGAATTCTGAAAATTGGTAATTTTATGGTTTTCGAGGTGATCTTTACGAAAATCAACTTTGCCACCTCAAATTTGAACGGCAAGTTACCGCTACATTGGAAAAAAGGCGTCAAACAACAGCTTTTTTAAAATATCTCCTTTCTGGCTGATTCTACGATAAAAGTATCTATGTACGAATTGAACTAGATCAAATTTCCAACAATTCTTTAGAAAACCGTTTTTTTGTAAAATTGATTGTTTGAGAGTACGGCGCCCTCCAAAGTCTTTGCTGCTCTCGCACTAGTATCAAATCTCTCCATATATGACAGCACTTTGAACCACATTCTGTCTAATAAATAAATATTTTCAATGAAATTAAGCGAATAAGATCTAGAAATAAAATAATTCAAATATTTTTCTGTTTTTTTGCTGATTTTTTAACCTTCAATGCAATGGCAAAGTAGCTATAAGTAAGTAGCTTGAAGTGTTAAAAATCAGCCAAAAACATAAAAATATTTGAATTATTTTGTTTCTAGATCTTATTCGCTTAATTTAACATTGAAAATATTAATTATTAGAGAGAATGTGGTCAAGTTCGAAGTGCTGTCATATATGGAGAGATTTGATACTACAGCGAGAGCAGCAAGACTTTGAGGCGGCCGTTCTCCCAACTATCAATTTTACATAAAAACGGTTTTCTAAAGAATTAGAAAATTTTATCTAGTTTAATTCGTAGAATAATACTTTTATCGTAGAATAAGCCAAAAAGAAGATATTTTAAAAAAGCTGTTTTTGACCCCATTTTTCCAATATGGCGGCAACTTGCCGTTCAAATTGAGGTGGCAAAGTTGATTTCCGTTAAGAGCACCTCGAAATCTATAAAATTACCAATTTTCAGAATTCCCGGAGTACTGTACCGCAAACGACCAAATGACTGGACTATTTCTAAAAACAGTTGTTTTATTTCAATCATTCAAATCGGATGCTTCGTTCTCTCAAATACTGCCATTTTTTTACACCTAGCTCCGTATATACAAAACGGTTGGACCTGCATTTGCCAAAAACTAATCACTACTTCTCCCTATCATTACGAATTGAATGTTTTTTAATCATTTCAATCGGATGTACGATTCAAGCAAAAACAAAGTTTTCATTTTTTGCACTCTTTGTTTCGTACCTTGGAAAACTGGAGCTACCTTTCCCAAAAACTGTTTCTATAAATCACAAAAAGCATTAGTGGAAATCGATTGCTTTCTGAATCTTCTAAATCGGTTGAGCGGTACTCCCAAAAATGTCGATGAAAAATTGTATCTACACTTAGATACACACACATCAATTTTTTCTGGGGTATAACAAAATGTTCGGAAACCTTCAAAACGTGAAGATATGCAAAAGTTTCTAACTTAGATTTTCAACGATTACAATAACTCACCGTGTGGGAAGTTATTAATATTACAGCTTTGAGTATATAATTAAAAGCGTAATAAAAATGTCCTCCACCAATATCTCAAAAACAAGCAATGTTAGAAATTTCTTAACATTATTTGAAAGTAGCGGGCAAAAACATGATGACAAACCCACCATTATTTTAAATCAAGCAACGTCGCTATCTGGTGATAAACGGCCATACAAGTTTTCTCTGACGTTTTTAGTTTTTATGATTTCGTGCATTGTTATTTATTTTGCGAGACCTTTATGTAATTTTTAATGTAGTTAATTGTTTTTTAATATATATATATATATATATATATATATTGTTATTTTTAAGTCAAATTTAATACATTATTTTATAAAGCCTTTATAAAAACTTACAGGCGGTTGAGGTAAAAAAGACAAACTGAACCCTTACATTGACAACACCTTTAGAAATAAAAATAGAAAACATGTGAATTCAAGTATATTCATAATGAAATATTCATACTAAAGTATTTTTATGATAAGTAAATTGAATTAATAGTCGGTTTGCTAGAGCCTATTTTTGACGAAATATCAAATCAAAGTAAAACAGTGTTATCTTTGTAAAAAATATGCGTCATGAATTTATATTTTGCATAATCTGAATGTTCTAACTATTATTCAGTAAAATCCCTTCAAAATTAAAAATAAGAAAATTATTGTTGATATGAGAGTAGCAATAATATGAATAGTTTATATAATATATTCATATATTATATAAAATTGAATAAATAAAACTTACGGATTTAAAAATATGTATTGGATATAAATCTTTTGTTTGATTTAATGCAAATACATGTAATAAAATTAAACTAGCTGTAAGTGGAATTCTGTCTTGAGGCAATTATGGCATCGTGCTTTAAGGCAAATTGCTGGAACTTCCCGTTGAATACTGAATGTTTTCAAATAGATTATTATAAATATTGTATCATTGTCTAATATAAAATAATAAAATAAAATCTGAAATATTTTCAATATACAAAAAACTAAAAAAAAAAAAAAAAAAATTGGAACAAAATTTTTTTTTTCAAAATCAATTATTTTGTTAAGACAAGCAGAAAGTTCTTTGAATCATTTAAATCGGACGCTTAGTTCTCTCAAAAACTGTCATTTTTTACATATTACATAGGTATCTTCGAAATGGCTGGGCCTGTCTTTGCCAAAAACTAATAAACACTTCTCCCAATCATTATTAATTGAATGTTTTTTAGATCATTCAAATCGGATACTCCGTTCTCTCAAAAATTCGATTTCTATTTTCTGCGCTCTTTGCTCCGTATCTCCGAAACGGTTGGACCTGCCTTTGCCAAAAACTAATCAGCTCTTTTCCCTATCAATAGGAATCGAATGTTTTTTGAACCATTCAAATCGGTTGATCCGTGCGCCCTAAAACGTGACTGGAAATTTGTATCCATACATACATACACACATACACACACATCCATTTTTTCTGAGGTATGCCAAAACGTTCAGAAACCTTCGAAACGTCGAGAAATGTAAAAATTTTCAATTCCGATTTTCGGCCCATTACAAAAACTACCCTACGGGAAGTTAAAAATATAAATTTTTATCACAATATTTGAATAATATTATTAGAACAATACTAAAGGGTAATCTCAACATATCGATAGAAAACTTTTTATTTAATTTATTTTTTCATAATTAAATCTTTTTTTTCATTGATCTATAATGCTTATTTCGAGAGCCAAAATTATAATCATTGCACATTTAATAAAAATCCGAGACCAGCAAGCAAAGGTATCTCCTTGTTAGTATGTAATATTATTTGAAATAGTATTAATTTTTTTACCAAAACAAGTTAGGTTTTAGCATACGAATATTTGTTAATATATTTTATATATTACTTTATTATATTATTTTTAGCCAGCCAATTTTGTATATATTGTTAAGCCTAATGTAAATAATTTTTTCACATAATGTTTCATTTTTTATGATATCAGCCGTAAAATTATTAAAGTTTCAAAATATTTTATGTCGAAGTAGCGAATATAAAAATAAAATATGGATTTTTGCTAATGTTTTTATTTTTATCCATTTTATCAAATATTTAGTTCAATGTTTAATAGTTTGTATGGTAAATAGATTCCTCCTATACTTGACAGCTTCGGGTTTCTCTTTATTTGATAGGTGTCAAAATTCGAAATGTAGAAAAACAACTCGCGGACTGTACAAATGCTTTTGGAAATGTGCACAAAATATAAATGTAGAAAAGAAAACATATGTATATACACATATTCTATGTATATCTATGATCCGATGACATATTCTTATTGATGGTGACGTGCCATGAAATTTTATCAGTTCTACCAGAACTTTATTTGATATGCGAAAGTTTTTCTGTCAATAGAAAAGTGTCATATTAAGCGATATAACTTTCCTAGAGAATAAGGAAATACATCTTTTTTCGAAATTGATGATTGTGAAGTTTTTTGCGCTTTTAGGAATCGATGGAACTAATAAAAACTTATGCACCATATATTAAAATAATTTGGTAAAACACAAATAGATATTGCCATATGAAAAATTTATTTGGAAAAAAAAATTTGCTTTCATTAAAAGCAATTTTTAATTGATATCTTTTGAATCATACTTATAATATCTGTAATTGTATAAATTAAACAATTTGTTTTATTCATAACTTTTGAACCAATTCGTGTTCTGAAAATATATTTCAGTTGAGTGTGAACGTAAACTGTAATCAGTAGCTACCAACTAAACAGCACAGAACGTGCATATGCTTTGCATAGATTATGATTAGAATAGCTCGACGAAATTCTAAACTGCTGATTTTTTATAATTCAACCGTTTATTATAGACCTATAATATTTTAGTACAGTAGTATAGACTGTGAAATCTATCGTTGTACAAAGTTTCATCAAAATCGTCAAAAATAAAATTCAAATTTAATTACGAAGAAACGGCTCGACCTTTCTTTTCTAAAAACTATTAAACGCGATTCTCGGCGATATCTTTCGAACAGTTTTCGAATTTCTAAATTCGACTCAAAATTGTGGGCTAAAACGTGGACGAAAAATGTTATACTTAACTTCCCGTAGGGTAAATTATAGTAATCGCAAAAAAATCGAAAATGAAAATTTTTATATATCTTGACGTTTCAGAGGTTTCTGAACATTTTGCATACCTTAGAAAAAATAGATGTGTGTGTGTAGTGTATGTATGTGCGGATACAATTTTTCGTCGACGATTTTGAGAACACGAATCAACCGATTTGAATGATTCAGAAAACATTCGATTTCTATTGATAAGGAGACATGCTGATTAGTTTTTGGCAAAGTTAGGTGTAGCCGTTTCGAAGATACGTGGCAAAAAGTGCTAAAAATGGTATTACAGTTTTTGAGAGAACGGAGCGTCCGATTTGAATTATTCAAAAAACATTTTACATGAATTGACAAAATAAACAACTGGTAGAAGGTTCCAAAAGGCAGGTCTAGCGTTTCTGGAGATCCAATACAAAAAGTAAAAAACAATGCCATTTATGGCAGTCAAAAATAATCTAATGATATATGCACATCAGATTATCAGATACTTTATAGAGATTTTAATAAAAAGTATGAATTTTGTTTTTATTTCTGTGGTTTCTGTTCCAATGTTTATCCGTTAGTTTGCGATGCGGCGCTTACGCGCTTCAATATTTCATCTATAAAATAGCCGCGCAGCATGATTGCTTTGAAAAAAAAATCAAAACTAGCTGTAAGTGGAATTCAGTCTTAAGGCAATTAAGGCATCGTGCCTTAAGGCAAATTGCTGGAACTTTCCGTACCAAAAATTATTATTTTTTTAAAAACGATTAACATTTTTGAAGAAAATTTACTTCGAAAAAATAAGATTTTGACAAACATTAGACAAAAATTACATTTTTGAAAAAAAAATTTTTTTTTTTTTTTTTAAATTTTTTTTTGAAAAAAAATGTTTTCTTTATTTCGACATATTTTGAAAGATCTAAACTTTTTTGTCAAAGCAATCGTACTGCTTTAACTGCATAAGGACGAAATATCAAACCGCGTAAGGGCCGCGTCGGCGTCTAACGCGTAAACATTGGTACGGAACCCATAGGAATGTAAACCAAAATTATACTTATTGTTAAAATCTCTATAAAATATCTGATTTTTTTTTACTTTTTTTATTAGATCTCCAAAACCGCTTGACCTGCCTTTTTGAAAATTTGATCGGTTCTTCACCTTGTCAATACAAGTAAAATATTTTTTGAATTAATAAAATCGGACGTTCCGTTCTCTTAAAAACTGAGTTACCGTTTTTCGTTTCGCCACTTTTTGCCCCGTATCTTCGGAACGGCTAGACCTGACTTCGCCAAAAACTAATCAGCACGTCTTCTTATCAATACGAATCGAATGTTTTTTGAAATTCAAATCGGTTGATCGGCGTTCCCGAAATCGTCGACGAAATTTTATATCCGCACATACAATACACACACCACACACACCACAACACACATACATCTATTTTTCTGAGGTGTGCCAAAATATTCAGAAACCTTTGAAACGTCGAGAAATGCAAAAATTTCCATTTTCGATTTTTTTTTTGTGATTACTATAACTTGCCCTACGGGAAGTTAATTGTCAAAAAATTCAAAGTACCTATAAAAAAAAAATTGAATATAATAATCAATTTTTTCGAAAAATGTAAAAATTTTTCAAAAATTTCAAGATTCTCATTTCTTCCGTTTTCAAACATTTTTTTAATGCTTTTTAAAAAAAAAATATTTTGGTACGGGAAGATTTAGCAGTTTGCCTTACGGCACGATGACATACGCCACTTGTTGCTAATTAATTTCGGCTTTTAACATTTTATAAGCGGTCCAGCCATTTTTTTTTAAAGCGTCGACAAAGGTTAATAATCGGCTCACCTATACACATATACTTTATTGCTAAAAGATTCTTTTTTCTAGATTTCATTTTGTAAATTTGTAATTTATAGAACTGGAATCTTCGAATTAATTGTGACACATGAAAAAATAGAGTTTATTGAAGACTACCGCTCAAAATGTGAGCACTGGTATTACACTAAAGACCATAGTCATCACATAGTTTTACGGTAGTTTATCATATCTCTATCGTTTCGCATTAACTAAACAATTAAAAGCTTAATCGAGTTTATTACTAATTAAATGCTCAAATGTACCCTCCATGATGCCGATAAAGTTGATGAAATCTCTGGGGTTACATTAACTGTTATTGCACATATTAATTACATTGTTGATGAAATGACACTAAATGGCATGGAGTGCACAACGCAGTGATGTACTTACAAAAACTAACATAACAGTTCAAATTTTTACGTTTCAACTACTTGAAGGAGAAGTTTATATTTTCACAAAAAAATCCAACAAAATTAGGAAATTTTATATTTGCTAGTCGATTCAAGTTATTCTTAATCGTTTGAGACTAAACTTGGAAAAAGCATGTCTGTGTGTGCGTGAGTGTGTTTACTTTCGTGTTTCGTATGCGAAAAAAATAAAATTTAAAAATTTAAAATCTATTCAACACAACTCGATGAGGACTAGCGTTGATTAGTTTTGCTCGACAACCAGCTGAGCCATTTCTTTATAAAAGAAGTATAAATTTATTCCTGCACGTTTTAGCTCACAATTCTGCGTCGATGTTGAAATTCAACATTCAAAAACAGTTCGAAAGATATTAGTTGGGAATTGTGCTAATTAGTTTTCGGTAAAGATCGGCCGGGCCGTTTATTATTTAATTATTAACTTCCCGAAGGAGAAGTTTATGTTTTCATCAAAAATCCGATTCGCTAATTTTATGTTTTCTCGACGTTTCAAGCCATTCTGAATCGAATGAGACCAAACTTGGAAAAAGTATGTGTGTGTGTATGTTGTGTGTGGTGTTGTGTGTGTGTATGTGAACAGATTTTTTGCCGTAAATCGACGTTTTCTCTCGAAAACGGCTGGGTCGATTTCAAAAACTTAAAAGCCATTCGATGTATCTCGACGAGAACTATTGTTTGTCAGTTTTGTGCGACGATCGGTCAAGCCGTTTCTTTATAATGGCAGAAAGGTGAAAAATTTTCGTCTACGTTTTAGCCCGCAATTCTGAATCGATTTTGAAAATTCAAAAACGTTCGAAAGATATTGGTTGGGAATCGTGCTGATTAGTTTTTAGTAGAGATCGGCCGGGCCGTTTTCTTGTAATAAAGTTTTTAAAAAGAAATTTCGACGATTTTTATGATTATTTTTTTGACGATAGATACCATAGTCTTCTAGATCATACTAAATATTATGGCCCTACGACAACTGGTTCAGCTTTAAAAATTCGTCAAAGTTTGCAAAAAATCAGTATGGTCTTTTTGGCATTTGTCAAATTAGACTTTTGATCGACGTTTTCTCTCAAAACGCCTGAACCGATTTCAGAAATTTAAAAGCCATTTGATGTATTTCGGTGAGGACTATCGTTTGTCAGTTTTGTGCAACGATCTTACAAGCCGTTTCTTCTTTTGTAATTCGAAAAAACTTTTCGTACACATTTAAGCTCATCCTACCGAACCGATTTTAAAATATCAAAAACTGTTCGAAAGATATTAGTTGGGAATGGTACTGATTAATTTTAGGTGGAAATCTACGAGCCGTTTTCTTGTAATTAACTGTTGAAAAAAGTGTTAAATTTTCGTCGACATTTAAGCTCATCCTACCGAACCGATTTTAAAAAATCAAAAACTGTTCGAAAGATATTAGTTGGGAATGATACTGATTAATTTTAGGTGGAAATCTACCGAGCCGTTTTTCTTGTAATTAACTGTTGAAAAAAGTGTTAAATTTTCGTCGACATTAAGCTCATCCTACCGAACCGATTTTAAAAAATCAAAAACTGTTCGAAAGATATAGTTGGAATGATATTGATTAATCTTAGTGAAAATCTATCTACCGAGCCGTTTTCTTGTAATTAACTGTTGAAAAAAAGTGTTAAATTTCGTCGACATTTAGCTCATCCTACGAACCGATTTTAAAAATCAAAAACTGTTCGAAAGATATTAGTTGGGAATGTTACTGATTAATTTTAGGTGAAAATCTACCGAGCCGTTTCTTGTAATTAACTGTTGAAAAAAGTGTTAAATTTTCGTCGACATTTAAGCTCATCCTACCGACCGATTTTAAATATCAAAAACTGTTCGAAAGATATTAGTTGGGAATGGTAGTGATTATTTTAGGTAAAAATCTACCGAACCGTTTTCTTGTAATTAACTGTTGAAAAAAAGTGTTAAATTTTCGTCGACATTTAAGCTCATCCTACCGAACCGATTTTAAAATATCAAAAACTGTTCGAAAGATATTAGTTGGGAATGATACTGATCAGTTTTAGGTGAAAATCTACCGAGCCGTTTTCTTGTAATTAACTGTTGAAAAAAAATTTAAGCCGATTTTCATGGCACTTTTTTTGGCGATATACATCATGGTCTTATAGAAATTACTGTAATATTATGGCCTTACGACAAGTAGTTTAATTTTACAAATTCGTCAAAGTTTGCTAAAATTATTATCGTTTTTTTTCAAAGTAGGATTGATAAAGATATTATTTACACTTTTTTTTATTAAGTCGATTATTTACACATATCGGGAAGTTCATGTAACTTGCCTCAAGGCTAAATACCAAACCAACTAGTTTTAATATTTATTACCTCTACTTTAGTGAATTTTTTTATGATAATAGAGATTATGGTCTTAGAATTAAGGCTTTTACGACAAGTCGATTGATTTTAGAAATGCATCAAAATTATTAGAAATTAGTGTAGACATTCACTCAATAACGGCTGAACCGATTTCATTTAAAAGCCTTTCGATGAAACTTGATAAGCACTTGCATTAATCATTTTCGAAACGATCGCCGGAGCTGTTTTTTTAGAATCAGCAGAAATGTACAAATCGACTCTTTTTTAGCATAAACCTTCATGAAATGGTTTTGAAAAATAAAAAACATTTCTAAAGATCATTTGGAAATCGTGATGATTAGTCTGTAGCAAATGTCAGTTGAATCATTCGTTCGTAACCTGATTGTTAAAAAA
>NW_020538215.1:15794-23355 GCF_003426905.1 Ctenocephalides felis
TAATTTCTAAAAAGCAAAAGCAGATTACAAGTAAATCGGTTGATTCTTTTTGGGACATCAGCACATGAAGCGTGAGCCCAAAGGGAACAAATCTTACATCGTAAACATTGTCGGGCTCAGTCTCTTCGTTTTACCGGTGGACCCTTTGGTTTGTTTTCAGAAAGAGTTAGATAAGAAGTTAAAAGCCAATCACCTTTTACAGGTTTCATTTTTTGTTCTTGGCCTCCAACTAACTACCCTCTAGTGCTTGCGAAATATTGCTATGTCATTGTGTCCACATGTATAAATATGTGATTTTGTCAAAAATTGAACAAATATTGAAAATTCTATAAAATACCTGATCAAAATCACTAGCACTAGCATAGGATTATTGATCTTAAGGAAAACTAGTTGGTTTGGTATTTAGCCTTGAGGCAAGTTACATGAACTTCCCGATATGTGTAAATAATCGACTTAATAAAAAAAAGTGTAAATATCTTTATCAATCCTACTTTGAAAAAAAACGATAATAATTTTAGCAAACTTTGACGAATTTGTAAAATTAAACTACTTGTCGTAAGGCCATAATATTACAGTAATTTCTATAAGACCATGATGTATATCGCCAAAAAAAGTGCCATGAAAATCGGCTTAAATTTTTTTTCAACAGTTAATTACAAGAAAACGGCTCGGTAGATTTTCACCTAAAACTGATCAGTATCATTCCCAACTAATATCTTTCGAACAGTTTTTGATATTTTAAAATCGGTTCGGTAGGATGAGCTTAAATGTCGACGAAAATTTAACACTTTTTTTCAACAGTTAATTACAAGAAAACGGTTCGGTAGATTTTTACCTAAAATTAATCACTACCATTCCCAACTAATATCTTTCGAACAGTTTTTGATATTTTAAAATCGGTTCGGTAGGATGAGCTTAAATGTCGACGAAAATTTAACACTTTTTTTCAACAGTTAATTACAAGAAAACGGCTCGGTAGATTTTCCCCTAAAATTAATCAGTACCATTCCCAACTAATATCTTTCGAACAGTTTTTGATTTTTTAAAATCGGTTCGGTAGGATGAGCTTAAATGTCGACGAAAATTTAACACTTTTTTTCAACAGTTAATTACAAGAAAACGGCTCGGTAGATTTTCACCTAAGATTAATCAGTATCATTCTCAACTAATATCTTTCGAACAGTTTTTGATTTTTTAAAATTGGTTCGGTAGGATGAGCTTAAATGTCGACGAAAATTTAACACTTTTTTTCAACAGTTAATTACAAGAAAACGGCTCTGTAGATTTTCACCTAAGATTAATCAGTATCATTCCCAACTAATATCTTTCGAACAGTTTTTGATTTTTTAAAATCGGTTCGGTAGGATGAGCTTAAATGTCGACGAAAATTTAACACTTTTCTTCAACAGTTAATTACAAGAAAACGGCTCGGTAGATTTCCACCTAAAATTAATCAGTACCATTCCCAACTAATATCTTTCGAACAGTTTTTGATATTTTAAAATCGGTTCGGTAGGATGAGCTTAAATGTGTACGAAAAGTTTTTTCGAATTACAAAGAAACGGCTTGTAAGATCGTTGCACAAAACTGACAAACGATAGTCCTCACCGAAATACATCAAATGGCTTTTAAATTTCTGAAATCGGTTCAGGCGTTTTTGAGAAAACGTCGATCAAAAGTCTAATTTTGACAAATGCCAAAAAGACCATACTGATTTTTGCAAACTTTTACGAATTTTTAAAGCTGAACCAGTTGTCGTAGGGCCATAATATTTTAGTATGATCTAGAAGACTATGGTATCTATCGTCAAAAAAATAATCATAAAAATCGTCGAAATTTTTTTTTAAAAAACTTTATTACAAGAAAACGGCCCGGCCGATCTCTACCAAAAACTAATCAGCACGATTCCCAACCAATATCTTTCGAACGGTTTTTGAATTTTCAAAATCGATTCAGAATTGCGGGCTAAAACGTAGACGAAGATTTTTTCACTTTTCTGCCATTTATAAAGAAACGGCTTGACCGATCGTCGCACAAAACTGACAAACAATAGTTCTCGTCGAGATACATCGAATGGCTTTTAAGTTTTTGAAATCGACCCAGCCGTTTCGAGAAAAACGTCGATTTACGGCAAAAAATCTGTTCACATACACACACACACACCACAACAACACACACATACACACACACATACACACACATACTTTTTCCAAGTTTGGTCTCATTCGATTCAGAATGGCTTGAAACGTCGAGAAAACATAAAATTAGCGAATCGGATTTTTTGATGAAAACATAAACTTCTCCTTCGGGAAGTTAATAATTACAAATAACAGTGAATAAGTGTCCAAAAAACATGAGTAGACCATCCTCAAAATAAACTTTTGAAGATGCAATGCACGTTTGAACTAATTACGACAAGACTGTGAGAATGGCGCTCAATATCCGACAGGATTGTGATTATGGCTTTCTGTATGTTATACAGTCGCGAAAACGTTAATTTAGTTCATAAATACTATTTATCCGTATTTCACCAATAGGGTAGGACGGGGCAAAAAGGTCCAATTAGACTTTGAGTCAAATTTTGAGTCTTTGACAATATCCAAGCAAATAACATTTATCAAACGAACAATAACTTGACTATGTTTCGTAAAACTCTCAGCTAACCAATTCATCATTGTAGAAATGTGTTTGTTTGCGATAAAGCCGCTTTATTTAACGTAGGTACTCATTCTTAAAACATAGGTGTTTTGTCTTGCCTTAAGATATTAGAAAATTATTGCCTCAAATACCTCAAACATTTTCGTTGTCCTTAACAGTTTTTTTTTATTACAGAAGAGCACGTCTTCAAACGAGGAGCTGTATATAAGGGCATTCATTGGCCATCCCTCACAAATAGTTTTAATGATTCTCACTTAGAATTATCATATTTGCGATATTCGCATAGGCAAAGACAAAAATCATTAATTATAGTTAATGTAGTCGATTTATTATTAAAGGTAAGCAATTTAAAAATGATATAAAAATTATGATTAGTTTTTTTTATTAAATCGATAAATTTGCTTACTTTCAGGCAGCCATGGCTTCCGTCTGGGCATTCCGCAGGCCGGAATCCGAGCCGATAACGGCGGAAGGTGTTTCATGGACAGTTTGCTGCATGGCTGCCAACATATCAGTTTGTGTATTAGGTTGGTGGAGGTGCTTCGCTAATAATTATCTTCATTGGGCAGCCATGTGCACGTGGCTGCTCCTTAACGCGCAAGGTAAATTATATGCTCTACATATTTTATCGATAAAAATAAATTAAAAAGATCTACAATTTCATTATTTTTTACTGTTATTATATAAATATCAATTATGGCTTATGTTTCGTAAATCTCAGGGCATGCAAGTACACCAATTTCATTTCTAGTTTCCAATTTGTGGTTGGTAGGGTAGAGCGGGGCTAGTTGAGCATAGGGGCAAGTTGAGCAATCGAAATATCTCAAAAACTATTCACCGTCCGTTTAGGCATTATATGGCGGAAAAATAGAGGTTGGGAGAAATAAACATCCCGCGATCGCTGTGCGGACAAATAGGCTCACAGTATAAAAAAAAAGTTTAGGTTATTGCTGAATCAAATTATGAGTTAGATATGATATGTGAAATAAAAAGCAAGTTAATTGTTTATTTAGAAAAAGTAAAAAGAATTCATCATGAGTTTTGTCTGGTTAGTCAAATGTTATTTGTTTTTAATCAGGTAAATGTTATACTTCCATATAATTATAGTACTTTTAATATGCACAGAGATTCTGGGTATAATTCTCACGGTTTTTTTATAAACTCACTTTTATTTTGAAATTCCGTGTTGGGGTTAGTTGAGCATAGTTGCTGAACTTGTTCTGTCACTAAGACAATTATCATTAACTTCTAGAAATTAATTATTATTTTTAAGGTTTTAGCTAAGTCTATGAGTAATAATATAAACAAATAATGATTTTAAACAAAAATACGGAATATAATCTTAAAATAATTCCTAAGATACGATATTGTTTTGTTGATTCTACTTTTGGTTAATTATTCAAAGAAATGTACTATAAGTTTTGTTTTTTCTGTCAATAAAGACTATAAATATAGAACTGGTTATTAAAAACTTATTTTATTTCATCACTAATCGATATTGAATCTATGATTTCATTATACTTTCTTAGTGCTCAACTTGCCCCACGTATGGGGTACATTGAGCATACTTGACTTTTTGCATTTAAACAGCTGTAGCTTTTAAATTTTACTTACTACCAAAAAATAGTATTAACACTTTTGCTAAGCGATAAACAATAAATCCATTAAGCTGTATTGCAATTTATTTAGACTTTTCATTGAGGAGCTACATCCGTTTAAGTAAAAATTTGCTCAACTAGCCCCGCCCACCCTACTCACAATCAGACTATGTGAGTGGTCTTTTGTCTTAAGGCGAGTTACAAAACCTTTCTAATATTTGCAAATAACAGGCTTATTTTATAAGAATTGATATCTCATGATTAAATGTGACTTAAAAATATCAGAAAAAATTTAACAATTATGAAGAAATGGCCCAACCGATCTTCATCAAAAACTAATGAATTAAAACTAAAAACTTAGAAACGATTTCCAATCTTGCGATCGGTTTTTAAATTTTTAAAGTCGCTTCTGAACTTTTTACGAAAACGTAGACAAAATTTTTGTTCTATTCTGTTAATTCTAGAGAAATGGATCGGCCGATCATTTCGCTATACTAATCAACGCGAGTCTTTATAATGGATTTCAAATTTTTAGTTCGGTTCATCCGTCTTCTTAAAATTCACATGTTTCACAATATATTGAAATTGGAATTTTTAGAAAATGTTGAATTTTTTTGAAATTTCTGAAATTAATTTTTTTTAAAAAAATCTTTTTTCACAATTATAAAAACGCTGAATCTGACTTTCTCAAAAATATTAGTATCTTCACATTGCCAGCACATGATCTCTAGTCGGATGACCATTTTTTGCACCCTTTGCGATTCTTACTTTCGTAACGACTAGACCTGTCTTTCGTATAAACTAACGCGGTTAGTTTGAACTGAATGCTTTTTGAATTATTCAAGTCAGTTAATTAATACTGTCAAATATTTGTACTATACAAGTAAACATTAAAGATGAAAAATCTTGGTACGAAACCCAAGAAAATGCAAACAAAAATTTTACTCATTTTTAAAATCTATATAAAATAATTGATCATTTGATGTCCATATGACCAATGATCATTTGCCACCACAGGATGGATTTTTTTTTAACTTTTTTTCGGATATTTGAAACAACTGAACCTCACTTTATAACAAATCAGCCAATTCTTTATTTTGTCATACAAATAAAATGTTCCTTGAATTATTCCGTTCTCTCAAAAACCGTCGGTTCTCTCAAAAACGGAATTTCCATTTTTATTTACTTTTGACCTGTATTTGCGAAAAGTGATCAGCGCTCCTTCTCATCAAATCGGTTGATTTCTCAACAACGTCGGCAATTCATTGTATCCGCAAAACCATACATACTATACACATACATACATGCATTTTTAAGGTACGTCAATTAATTGATGGATCGACTAATGTATTTATGTATCAAAAATTTGCAGACGGTTTTGAAATAAAACTATTTGCTTTATTTATTACACATAAACCTAATTTTGCATTTACGTCAAATTAGGTTTAAAAAAACATAGGAATAGAAATATTATTCAGATTGAGTTTCCAGATTCGTTTGCAATTACATCGCAAAAATTCATATTTTGTTTTTCTTTTTCTCAGGTTTTGTTGGTGAAGGGTTGGGATTTACATCTCGAGAGTACCTCGTGTGGTACGTTTTATTCATAGTCTTCGTACCTTATGCGATGCTGCCGCTGCCTTTGCGATGGTGCATGGCGGCTGGGTGCGTTTCCGCGTTGTCGCATATTGCTGTGACGAGTGCAGCTAAATTTCACGGAAGAGAGGATGATCTGGTAGGTATAAATACTTCATATTAATTAAAATTCATTGTTGTTTTGATCCCTTCTTTAAAGTAATAAAGGGTATGGGCGTGTTTCCATACAGAATCGCCCTCACTCTGGTATTTAAATGATTTTGATGCCATTTTATAGGTATTTTCGAGAAAAATCGAAATATCAAATTTCAAATCCAAAGCTCATCATTTGGCCGAGATATCAGTAAAAACATGTAAAAATGGCCCCTTTTTTCAAACTCACTTTTTGTCGGAAATATCAGAGATATCGAAAAAATGTTAACGTCATTCTATTTATACTGATCTTGTTTATGTAGTTCATAACAAATAATGTGAAAATATTGTTTGTTAGTGCGTGAAAAGGTGAAAATGATTATTCATTTTCTATTTTCTATCAGTTCGGCTTTTTGGACTACTTTTAAATTAGCTTCATTCGAAAGCCTGTACATTTTTCTTCTGTTATTCAATACCAGGGTGGGGCGGATTCTGTATGGAAACACGTCCATACCCTTTAAAATAATTCAAACTGAAATTTGACTTTTCGTTCTTTTCACAGGAAGTGAGTTGCATTCTTCGTCAGCTGCTGGCCAATTTTCTCTTATACTTTGCTGTTAATTTTGCTGGAATGTATACTAAATACTTGACTGATAGAGGACAGCGTAAGGCATTTCTTGAAACGCACAGGTCGATGGAAACACGATATAGAACACAAAAAGAAAATGATAGACAGGAAAAACTTCTATTATCAGGTCAGTCAAAAAAATTGTATAGCTAATGTAGGTATTATTTCTAAACAAATTGACTCAATATTATAATTAAAAATTCTCATTAACTTCTCGTAGGGTAATTTATAGTAATAGCAAATGAAAATTTATAAATGAAAATTTGTATTAAATCTACGTTCAAGACCTTCTGAAATTTTGGTACCTTAGAAAAAAAATTATGTATGTGTGTATGTTTGCTGTGGATACAATTTTTTGCCCACAATAGAGAGCACGAATCAACCGATTTGAATGTTCCAAAAACATTCGATTGCTATTGATGGGGAAACATGCTGCTTCGATATAGTTGTTGGCAAAGAGAGTAACAGGAGTTTCGAAGTGTGAAAAAAATGGGTTTAGGTAAAAAGTGCAGAAAATGTCATGAAAGAACGGAACATATGATTAGAATTATACATTTTGCTTAAAAATGCTCACTGAAAAATTGATTACATTATTGCGAATGCAGGTCCACCTGTTTCGGAGTTACGGAGAACAAAGTTGAAATAATGGGATTTGGTGGTCTAAAATAATTATTACAAGTCATCATTGTTGATGTAGAAATATTAATACTAAGTCGATAAGCATACAAGGGTAAACAGGTGAACAGGTAGAAAAGTAGGCAAATAAAAATATATAAATATTGAGATGTAGGCAAAAGATATAAAGGCAGGTAGTTAGGAAGAAAGGAAGACGGTTGAGCAAGGAGACTAGTAGACCGGTAGAATGCTGGACAGGTATACAGGTAATAAAGTAGAAAATTATACAAGTAGGCAGATCGACTGGTTGGCAGATAGACAAATAGACAGGTCG
>NW_020538216.1:0-14474 GCF_003426905.1 Ctenocephalides felis
TACATGCAACCATTATTGGTTTATAAAAGGTAAGTGCATAATAGTGTCAATAACAGTATAACACCATCACTATTGTAATTTATAACACATGTGTTGGCAGAGTATTAATCTAAGCATACTTCTTAGCACGTATTTCAAAATTAAATGGTAATATAGGATAATAAGATTCGTATTACAAGGACTTTCCATATTAGACATAAATCGGCCAATTAAAAATTTAATTGAGTCATTAAAGATACCTCTGTCATTTATATATTTGACTGTGCCAAGTCCATATAATATGTTAATCGCAATAATGGTAACGTATAGTAATTATTAGCAACTTATGGCTATGTTAGAATAAAGTTGATTCTGGATAATGTGGAAAGTCATGAACTATTTTGTTGATATTTTTCAAAATCCAATAAAGGATACAGCACCTAAACACTACTCAATTAAATTGTTCTATACTAGCAGATAAAATCATTCACAATTCGTTGATTTTGCTAACTTAAAGTCCGGGTCCAGAATTTAAACTGTCTGCGCTCAAAGTTAACAACTGATCTTAAATAGTCACAAACATCATAATGTAACTAAATAAATGAAATCGCGAATGTTTTTGTTTGATGTAAGCAATTGTTGTTTTACTGTCCTCGCCAAATCCAAAAAGTTTGCAATGTCAAATTACGTTTTTCAACCGGTATGTTGGTAATTTTTAAATTTATTTATAACAAACCAGATCAGTATTCGTCAGCTTCGTATTTAAAGCATACAGCATGCTGACAATATAACTGATTCATGCACAGAATTTAGATTAATATCTAAATAACACTAATATATTCTTCAAAGAACCAGACGAGCAAGTTGTTGAACTCCTAGTCAGTATGAGCGTGTATGTTTGATAACACTTCAGAAAAAAAATCTTCAGCAATAACGAAATTCCTGAAGTTATCAGTAAAATTGTTTTTCGAACAACAATAAATTTCCAACCCAAAAACATGCAAAGATCAATCTAAAAAACTTACCTCTGCCTCCAAGGACGCGCTCTCCCATTAAAAATGCCTGCAGTGTCTCCATTCTCTTTCCACCTGCAAATCTGCTTCGACGCTGCGCCGTGGCGGTCGCCAAACGCGCCACTTCCTCAGCTTGTCTTGCGCGCCAAGGAGCCACTACACGGCCTAGAAAGAAAATAATAAATATTTTGTTAATTGTTAAATGTTTAATTATGGCGGAAGCTAAAAAAATATAATTACTTGAAATCTAGGCCCGACTGTCTTGTTGAGCCCTCGCTCTTGCTCCTGCTGCGGCTTTGCCTGCTTCATAACATTCTGCCAGAATGGTTCAAGGGTTCGCCTAAAGAAGTTTCCGTATCGCGCTGTATAGTTCATACTGAGGTCGGATCTGCAACAATAAAAAAAACGTTTAATTTTCTTAAAAATTATCGATTTCGATCGATTTTCAAGCGTTGACAATAATTCATCTATAAATGTCACATTAGAAAAAATGATAACTAAGAAATTTCAGGACTACGGAAACTGAAGAGAAGAAGAATGACTCGCAATTTTAAAAAGTAGATTACGATAAAGAATGGAAGCAATTAAAAATGTACATCAGACGATTTTCTCAAGATATTTTAATTTTTTTTTCAAGATAAGTTGGCAATAATTTATGGAATTTATGAAAGATTTCTTGTATTATTTTGAAGGTTTTGTTTCAATTTTTTTAGTATCATTACGTATTGAAAATTTGGTCGCTTTCTGTGTTTGAGAAGACACTGCCCTGCTGCTGCCTAGAATTAGCAAAGTTGTATGGTAAATAATGCAATTAAAACAATTATCCTAACCGGAAAATCTGAAAAATAAATACCCTCCCTCCAAATATCATTATCCAACATCTATAAAATTTACATTTTCAAAAAATTCCTGTTATGAATCGCATGCTTAAATGTCAATACTACATAAGCAATTAAGTCAATTAACCATCTAGTTAATATGAACTTAATAGATTCAATTACTCAGTGATTGAAAGTGATTATTTATTTCCAGTAGCTATTATATTTGTGTTATTAAATATGTTGCGTGTGTATACTTTTGTTGCATAAGACTAAAACAAAGCAGTTATTTAATAAGCTTTGTATCGGTGTGAGAAAGCGGATATATCACTCAAATTATTCTTTCCGGCTGATTTAAAGGCTAGAAGAATATATATATATATATATATATATATATATACTATATATATCTATATACCTATATCTATATACATATATGTATATATATATATATATAATAATATATATATAAAGCGAGAGGTTTTTCTTCAGATGGTGAAATAATATAATAAAATTGTTTCTTGGGCATCCATCCAGTAATTAAAAAACAGTTTTAATGAAAAATGTTTTTATTATAGAGAACATACGTTTCGGGTCTGGATTTGACCCATCTTCAGTGCATACAAATAAACTTTGAAAAACAACACAAAAACACAAAATTGCACGAAAATAAATAAAAGTGAAATAAAAAATTGATGAAAACGTCGAGTTATGAAAATTTAAAAAAAAAAAAAAAAAAAATTGTAAAATTAAAATGAATGATATATTTTATTATAAAAAAGCTTATTCCAACGAACATGTTGTTAGTTTGGAAGTTGTATTACGAGTGTGAGAAAGCATATATAATTATATCTTTCAGTTTGCATGATTTTGAACATGTTCACTTTACTGGATATTTTGCAATCATTATTATGGTACCTAGTTATTTTAAACAAAAGAAAGATGAAAATCGAAAGTATTATTGAGTATTGCTTGGGAGCAGGAGAAATGCAGTTAACAATTTATCAGACACGAGAGACAATTGTATAAAAATGCAACTCAGATATCCCTCAAAAGTCTCTAAATTTTAAGCAAGTTTAATTCTGTTAATTATTAGATCCAACTGCAACCTTTGCTAATTCTAGGAAGCAGAAGGGCAGTATCCTTTCAAACACTCGTATACAACTTCCAAACTAACAACATGTTCGTTTGGAATAAGCTTTTTATAATAAAATATATCATTCATTTTATTTTACAATTTTTTTTTTTTTTTTTTAAATTTTCATAACTCGACGTTTCATCAATTTTTTATTTCACTTTTATTTATTTTTCGTGCAATTTTGTGTTTTTTGTGTTGTTTTTCAAAGTTATTTTGTATGCACTGAAGATGGGTCAAATCCAGACCCGAAACGTATGTTCTCTAAATAAAAACATTTTCATTAAACTGTTTTTTAATTACTGGATGGATGCCCAAGAAACAATTTTATATATATATATATATACATACATACATACATACATATAAATTTCTGTACATTATTTTTTCAACAACTTTATTAATTTATAAAAATCATCATCTTATGCTTTTCTTAAACATATTGTTCGCTTAAATCTTATCAAGATCATGTTTCTTGACAAATGTCCTGAAGATGGAATGTACCTAGTTCCGAAACATCGACAGGAAATAAATAAAGAAATGTTTTTTTAAAAAATACTTTATTTTTTATTTCTTTTTGGATTCTTTGTTCGAAGCTCTACAAAATATGAATTTAAGTTTCCAGGCAGGTGAAAAATGCATGAAAACTATTCTACGAATTTAGAAATTATTAGTTAAATTAGCAGCAGAAAGTTCCATTTGATCTAAAGTCAAAGTACTACTTAAACCTAGTTTAAAATATTTTGATTTGAATTTATTTGCTGAATCCACCATACAATACATATGACTTAGTGAATTAAATAGTAATCAACAATTCATATTGCCAAATATGTGTGATAATTGTTTTTTTTATCTAAAGGGTAATTTAGATGTTTTAGTCGATATTAAGATTTAACAATTAATAATACTTTGTAGTTATAAGATATTAGAGAAATATTTCGATTTTTTCGAATATATTCTGTACCTCATTTTGTTTTTTTCAATTTTGAAAAATAATTCATTTTTTACTTCATGCAATCAAATCGTGCAGTTATCTTACTTCATCGGATTCATATCCAGAATGATATAATAAAATCTTGAAATATATAATTATATCTTTCAGTTTGCATGATTTTGAACATGTTCACTTTACTGGATATTTTGCAATCATTATTATGGTACCTAGTTATTTTAAACAAAAGAAAGATGAAAATCGAAAGTATTATTGAGTATTGCTTGGGAGCAGGAGAAATGCAGTTAACAATTTATCAGACACGAGAGACAATTGTATAAAAATGCAACTCAGATATCCCTCAAAAGTCTCTAAAATTTTAAGCAAGTTTAATTCTGTTAATTATTTAGATCCAACTGCAACCTTTGCTAATTCTAGGAAGCAGAAGGGCAGTATCCTTTCAAACACTCGTAATACAACTTCCAAACTAACAACATGTTCGTTTGGAATAAGCTTTTTTATAATAAATATATCATTCATTTTAATTTTACAATTTTTTTTTTTTTTTTTTTAATTTTCATAACTCGACGTTTCATCAATTTTTATTTCACTTTTATTTATTTTTCGTGCAATTTTGTGTTTTTGTGTTGTTTTTCAAAGTTTATTTGTATGCACTGAAGATGGGTCAAATCCAGACCCGAAACGTATGTTCTCTATAAATAAAAACATTTTTCATTAAAACTGTTTTTTTTACTGGATGGATGCCCAAGAAACAATTTATTATATATATATATATACATACATACATACATACATATAAATTTCTGTACATTATTTTTTCAACAACTTTATTAATTTATAAAACATCATCTTATGCTTTTCTTAAACATATTGTTCGCTTAAATCTTATCAAGATCATGTTTCTTGACAAATGTCCTGAAGATGGAATGTACCTAGTTCCGAAACATCGACAGGAAATAAATAAAGAAATGTTTTTTAAAAAATACTTTATTTTTTATTTCTTTTTGGATTCTTTGTTCGAAGCTCTACAAAATATGAATTTAAGTTTCCAGGCAGGTGAAAAATGCATGAAAACTATTCTACGAATTTAGAAATTATTAGTTAAATTAGCAGCAGAAAGTTCCATTTGATCTAAAGTCAAGTACTACTTAAACCTAGTTTAAAATATTTTGATTTGAATTTATTTGCTGAATCCACCATACAATACATATGACTTAGTGAATTAAATAGTAATCAACAATTCATATTGCCAAATATGTGTGATAATTGTTTTTTTTATCTAAAGGGTAATTTAGATGTTTTTAGTCGATATTAAGATTTAACAATTAATAATACTTTGTAGTTATAAGATATTAGAGAAATATTCGATTTTTTCGAATATATTCTGTACCTCATTTTGTTTTTTTCAATTTTGAAAAATAATTCATTTTTACTTCATGCAATCAAATCGTGCAGTTATCTTACTTCATCGGATTCATATCCAGAATGATATAATAAAATCTTGAAATATATAATTATATCTTTCAGTTTGCATGATTTGAACATGTTCACTTTACTGGATATTTTGCAATCATTATTATGGTACCTAGTTATTTTAAACAAAAGAAAGATGAAAATCGAAAGTATTATTGAGTATTGCTTGGGAGCAGGAGAAATGCAGTTAACAATTTATCAGACACGAGAGACAATTGTATAAAAATGCAACTCAGATATCCCTCAAAAGTCTCTAAAATTTTAAGCAAGTTTAATTCTGTTAATTATTTAGATCCAACTGCAACCTTTGCTAATTCTAGGAAGCAGAAGGGCAGTATCCTTTCAAACACTCGTAATACAACTTCCAAACTAACAACATGTTCGTTTGGAATAAGCTTTTTTATAATAAAATATATCATTCATTTTAATTTTACAATTTTTTTTTTTTTTTTTTAAATTTTCATAACTCGACGTTTCATCAATTTTTTATTTCACTTTTATTTATTTTTCGTGCAATTTTGTGTTTTTGTGTTGTTTTTCAAAGTTTATTTGTATGCACTGAAGATGGGTCAAATCCAGACCCGAAACGTATGTTCTCTATAAATAAAAACATTTTTCATTAAAACTGTTTTTTTAATTACTGGATGGATGCCCAAGAAACAATTTTTATTATTATATATATATACATACATACATACATACATATAAATTTCTGTACATTATTTTTTCAACAACTTTATTAATTTATAAAAATCATCATCTTATGCTTTTCTTAAACATATTGTTCGCTTAAATCTTATCAAGATCATGTTTCTTGACAAATGTCCTGAAGATGGAATGTACCTAGTTCCGAAACATCGACAGGAAATAAATAAAGAAATGTTTTTTTAAAAAATACTTTATTTTTTATTTCTTTTTGGATTCTTTGTTCGAAGCTCTACAAAATATGAATTTAAGTTTCCAGGCAGGTGAAAAATGCATGAAAACTATTCTACGAATTTAGAAATTATTAGTTAAATTAGCAGCAGAAAGTTCCATTTGATCTAAAGTCAAAGTACTACTTAAACCTAGTTTAAAATATTTTGATTTGAATTTATTTGCTGAATCCACCATACAATACATATGACTTAGTGAATTAAATAGTAATCAACAATTCATATTGCCAAATATGTGTGATAATTGTTTTTTTTATCTAAAGGGTAATTTAGATGTTTTTAGTCGATATTAAGATTTAACAATTAATAATACTTTGTAGTTATAAGATATTAGAGAAATATTTCGATTTTTTCGAATATATTCTGTACCTCATTTTGTTTTTTTCAATTTTGAAAAATAATTCATTTTTTACTTCATGCAATCAAATCGTGCAGTTATCTTACTTCATCGGATTCATATCCAGAATGATATAATAAAATCTTGAAATATATAATTATATCTTTCAGTTTGCATGATTTTGAACATGTTCACTTTACTGGATATTTTGCAATCATTATTATGGTACCTAGTTATTTTAAACAAAAGAAAGATGAAAATCGAAAGTATTATTGAGTATTGCTTGGGAGCAGGAGAAATGCAGTTAACAATTTATCAGACACGAGAGACAATTGTATAAAAATGCAACTCAGATATCCCTCAAAAGTCTCTAAAATTTTAAGCAAGTTTAATTCTGTTAATTATTTAGATCCAACTGCAACCTTTGCTAATTCTAGGAAGCAGAAGGGCAGTATCCTTTCAAACACTCGTAATACAACTTCCAAACTAACAACATGTTCGTTTGGAATAAGCTTTTTTATAATAAAATATATCATTCATTTTAATTTTACAATTTTTTTTTTTTTTTTTTAAATTTTCATAACTCGACGTTTCATCAATTTTTTATTTCACTTTTATTTATTTTTCGTGCAATTTTGTGTTTTTGTGTTGTTTTTCAAAGTTTATTTGTATGCACTGAAGATGGGTCAAATCCAGACCCGAAACGTATGTTCTCTATAAATAAAAACATTTTTCATTAAAACTGTTTTTTAATTACTGGATGGATGCCCAAGAAACAATTTTATTATATATATATATATACATACATACATACATACATATAAATTTCTGTACATTATTTTTTCAACAACTTTATTAATTTATAAAAATCATCATCTTATGCTTTTCTTAAACATATTGTTCGCTTAAATCTTATCAAGATCATGTTTCTTGACAAATGTCCTGAAGATGGAATGTACCTAGTTCCGAAACATCGACAGGAAATAAATAAAGAAATGTTTTTTTAAAAAATACTTTATTTTTTATTTCTTTTTGGATTCTTTGTTCGAAGCTCTACAAAATATGAATTTAAGTTTCCAGGCAGGTGAAAAATGCATGAAAACTATTCTACGAATTTAGAAATTATTAGTTAAATTAGCAGCAGAAAGTTCCATTTGATCTAAAGTCAAAGTACTACTTAAACCTAGTTTAAAATATTTTGATTTGAATTTATTTGCTGAATCCACCATACAATACATATGACTTAGTGAATTAAATAGTAATCAACAATTCATATTGCCAAATATGTGTGATAATTGTTTTTTTTATCTAAAGGGTAATTTAGATGTTTTTAGTCGATATTAAGATTTAACAATTAATAATACTTTGTAGTTATAAGATATTAGAGAAATATTTCGATTTTTTCGAATATATTCTGTACCTCATTTTGTTTTTTTCAATTTTGAAAAATAATTCATTTTTTACTTCATGCAATCAAATCGTGCAGTTATCTTACTTCATCGGATTCATATCCAGAATGATATAATAAAATCTTGAAATATATAATTATATCTTTCAGTTTGCATGATTTTGAACATGTTCACTTTACTGGATATTTTGCAATCATTATTGGTACCTAGTTATTTTAAACAAAAGAAAGATGAAAATCGAAAGTATTATTGAGTATTGCTTGGGAGCAGGAGAAATGCAGTTAACAATTTATCAGACACGAGAGACAATTGTATAAAATGCAACTCAGATATCCCTCAAAAGTCTCTAAAATTTTAAGCAAGTTTAATTCTGTTAATTATTTAGATCCAACTGCAACCTTTGCTAATTCTAGGAAGCAGAAGGGCAGTATCCTTTCAAACACAAAAGGTAACAAGCATTTTCATTTTCATTTAGAAACAACATTACTTTTAAAAATAATAAATAATAATAATAGCTAGCACTTTTCAAGATAATGGGTACTAAATTAAGATTATGATGAATATATGAAGTAAATTATTAAAGTTTTCGTAATGTAAATAAGTAACAAAGAATTTTCAGAATCCTATGCTAAATTTTGAAAGTATCACCACACTTACATAATTCAATAATAATGAATTAGGTATTGCTCTTAATAGAGTATTTCAAATCAAACTTTTGAAAGATGTGCGTAAAATTTTATTTAAAAAGTAACAGCAGTTAAATATTAAAATTAAAGTAAAATATCTCTTATGAGTAAATATTATTAAAATCTTAAATGCAATGTGCATAGGTCCAAATCATTTCTATTTACCAAATTTCGATATTTATATTAACTTATATACACTAGCGATATTGACTCCTATACACTTAATATGTTATTTAAATATTGGAATTATTTAAAGATATTTAACTCATTCCCAAGCGTTTATGAATAAAATGCTTGTAATTTGAGCTAGGAAGTATCGTACGAGAAATGTGATGAACATTATATACTTCTGAGGAAACAGTCATGAGATAAATCAGTGAAAGTATGACTAAACAAATCTTAGAACATCTTCAAATCCTAATACATGATGATATTTAAATGTTTGATCCACGTTTAGATGTAACTTGTAATAAAAAAAAATTATTTATTTATTTATATAGTGGGTGTTAATCTACACCAAAATGGTTGATTTTGCTTTAAACAAAGTACACTTTAGTTCAAATACCTTTCTAAGAACTAAGCACTCTTAGTATTAACTAGCAATTATATACAGTTTTAATGATAAGATATAAAAATTGATTGGGAGAATCACCGATATTAGTAATGTGTCGTATGGAAAATATTTTCAGGAAAATATTTAAATAGCTTTCTTATTACTTTCAAATGAGGTGTTCAAAAATTTAAGAGTCGACAACTTTCGAAACTCATGATCGGTAAACTAATCATGTAGCTTTAATTGATAGCAATTAGATTGTTTAATAAGATTTTGTCCTTTAGTGCTCTTTTCTAATTAATTTTATTATAGCATAGATCCTGGATTACTTTCTCTATGAAATAATCTTGTGCGCAAAAAGTAGTGACTGGTATTTCGCACAAAGGTACAAGTGGAAAAGTTATAGTTCGTAATTACACGTTTAATTTCAAAGTTTCCTTTAGAGCTAAAAATAGCTATAGCGGGGTATGGATAGCCTATGGTTGTAATAGGCTATTCCGTCATATTAAGTAATGCCGAGGATATAATACTAAATTCAAAAATAGTAGACTTTCTCCGTTTAGTCAAATTAACGTACGTAAACACGCCTCACTTGAAATACTCAACGTGTTAATTACTTTCTATTGCTTATTTGTGAATTCAGAAATTCATATTGACTCAGGCACTGTATTGCGCAATAACGCAATAGGTACAATAATTTTATGACATCTGCAGTTGACAAATATTGTTTCTGGTTTTAATTTTCAGATTTTATGAATATGAACAAGATTCATTGCTATGAATTGCAATAACTCCAATAATGAATATTTTTGACAAAATATCAGATCGAGGTTTTATACAGTGTTATCTCTGTTAAAAACGTACACACGAGCTATCACTTCGTAAAATTTCTTCAAAATTAAAAATAAGACGTTGGATTGCGATAAAACTGACTTTAATGGCTGAAAATCGGAAAAAAAATCATTTTTTGACCTTTGACCTTTTGTCAATTTTTAACTCGCACTGGAACGATGAGGTCTTTTGAGATTTTTTTTTATTATTGTATTTTAAACAATTTTACCAAGTTACAGTCCATTATGAATTATTGTAACGTTGAATGCGTAAATTGACCGGGCTAAAAACACACATTCTAACAATAATGAATTCACTGGGAGTTTTACTGAACATAGTCAGATAGTTATTTGTTAGAAACGTATAATATTATGTGTTGTGATGTAGTGCTTGAAGACAAATTGGGCCGTTGTGTCCCAATATTTAAAACAAAAAAAATTCAAGCTTACACCTGTGGATTTTAAATTCAATCAAATTGTATATAAAAGTTAAGACCCATTAACAGTTTTCTTTAGAAAATGATACCGTACACTGTTAAATTTTTTTTGCATTTAACTACATTTCACCTTTCAACAGATAAGAGACAAAGAAAGTCGAGTTTCAATTTTCGAAATATGAATAACATTTCTTGTATTTATATTTTACAAACAATTTTGAATACGCCGTGCAAGTATTTACTGATGAATACCAGTGAAATCTTCGAAGATCTCAATGATTACATCTTATTTAAAGATATTTTTACGCAATGTGTGCGCTATGTAAATAATAAGATTTTTAACGATTGCCTATCAGCTATACGAGTATACATAACTTTGCAGAATTATTCTAATTGGGATAATCAGTTTTGTAATTAGTATGTGAAATAATTCGTTTGTGGAAGTTAATTGATAATTTCTTTATTCAAAACTGGTTCTTCCTTGATAAACTTGGCGCCATTAGAAAATTAACTTCTTTAATTGTTATAAGTAGTTAACACATTTGGAGAAAAAAAAATAAAACAATTAAAATTTGAAGTTTTTGAATTTCTTTGACTCTTTGGACTATTTTGAATTTATAAAAAATTGTAAGGGAAGATATCCTATATAATATGAATTCCTTAAAAATGGATTCCTAATTTAAAAAATATTGTAATACATATGTTCATCTCCAATTATCACAATGAGTTTGAAAGTTTCATAATATTAAATTAATGTAATTTTGTAAATATTCAAATCGAAAATATTCAAAATTTAGTATAGTTAATAAGTCACGTTGTAAAAAACCTTCAAAGAAATCAACACTTTGTTGCAATAATAATCAGGATTGTTAGTTTGTTGTTAATATTGAACACATAAAATTAAAAATAATTTTAATACAAAATCCTAGATTACATAAAATTATAGGTTAAAACTTATTATTTTTCATCGTGTTACAACATTGGAATTCGAACACATTGTCATTTGGTATTATCTGTTGTAACATAAATACCAAAGTAGATAATTTTACTTCATTAAAATATAAAACGTGTTGCAAACAAAAATAAATTATTTGCAAATGAAACAACAATCAAAAAGCTATTTAATATTAATAATAAAATGTTCAACGACCTGATATTATTGTTTTCTATGTGGCAATATCATTACAAGAATACATTGTACTAAATTTGAAATATTTATAGACTACTATAAATAATTTAATAGTTGTGAAAACATAAACTATTTAGATAGTAAACACTATACTACTTTTCTTCTACTGATACGTTTATCACATATTTGTATTGTATTAAGGTATTATATACTTAGAAGACTGAAAAAAGTGAATCTTCCAGATTATTTTATGAGAGAACTATTGAATTATGTGATACAAAAGCGTATACAAATACTACAGTTTCATTTAGCCATATTATAAAAATTACTATTAGCGAAAATATTTATTTGAAAAAACCTGTAGCTGATCTACTGGAGCATCTTCAAAAAAAGACGTTTTGTGGTGAACACTATATATCTGAACTGGATCATCCAAAATTAAAAGACCGAACAGATTTCGTTAAAATAAAATTAAAGCTAGTGACTGATCTAAGATTTTTCACCGTACTGGTAAAATGTTCATAATTCGTAGATAAAAACTATATACTGGTAATTTTGGAAATTCGTTCAAACTTGCAAACATGAAATAAATATTCTCTTCTAACATTTCATTTACAATTACATGATGTAACATGTTTTACAACATCTTCATATATCACACGAACAACACATGATTTACTGTGTATATCTAAATTTTGGCCCACATATACTCTATTTCATGAATCAGAATATTCAGACAAGTCTATCAAGTATAGTTACATATTAACCAAACAGACCCGTTTTATAAACAAGATTTACGTTTTAAATCACTTTCTTCTCTCGAGCAAACTGAGATGCAACAGATAATAACTAAGACAACAACAAATACGAAATGCACTATTATTAAATTATAGTCAGAGAGCTGGGGGATAATTTGAAAATATCTTTGAAAAAATGCTCCGGAGTCTCATTTTTGTTTATACGGTATTGGATAATGCTAGAGATATTCCGCAAATATATATATGTATGTAGGTATAATTAGGATGGTCCTTAATATGGATTGTTATAATTTTTTTTTGCTGCTAAGGACACAAAATGCTTCCAAATATATAAAGAAAAATCTCTTAAAGTTTTAGCTCTATATTAAGTATCTATATTAAGGACCACCCTAATGATATATGTATTCCACCTATATATAGATATACGTGGTCTGTTCAAAAAGTACCCGGAATTTTCGTATATAAATATAAAATATTTATTTATTCGTCTACATTAATGTGGTCCCCTTCAAAGTAGTCCCCCCCAGATATATACACTTATGCCAGCGTTTTTTTCCAATTTTCGAAGCACCCTTGATATTCACTTTTTGATATGTCCTTGAGCACTCTCAGCGATTTCTTCAATCGAGGAAAACCGCCGTCCTTTCATGGGTCTCTTCAACTTTGGGAATAGGAAAAAGTCACACGGAGCCATATCTGGTGAATTTTTGCACTTTGCAACACTTTATTTCATTTTTTACGCAAATTTAATACAAATTCTTTGACTTTTCAATTCTTCCATTGTAAAAATCGCCGAGCTCAGAAAAACACGTCGAACCTTAGCGACTACCACAGACAAAGTAAACAGTGAATATAGCTGAAAATTTCATCATACTTTAGGGGCATGTATACCAACACAATAAAAAAAAAATTTTGACAATCAGACACTCCAGACCCGCGAAATTTAATTATTAGTAATTCCGGGTACTTTTTGAACAGACCTTATGTGATATGCATTTGTGACACATACGTGAACTTAAGTTTTATGTGTAAAATGTCCGAAAAATACATTTTACTACCATTTTATATGAAGTAAAGAGCAAAACATAGCGTGAGCACAAATATATAAATACTTAAATTAATTTTGACCCATATGATACTCCTATGACTCAAAAACCACACGTAACAAAATAAAAACATTACAAAATTTGCTATTTATAAATATTATACATTATAAATATATACACAAATTATAGTGTGCTTCTTCTCACGAACTTTCTCACGTATTTTCCTCGGGTTGTTCTCTAACAAACATCACATATTTGGCAAAACATGCAGATAAAACGTATCTAGTTCCAAAACATAACAGTTTTTCAAAAATAACTTTTGTTTTTATTTTGATTTTATTATACAAAGCTAAAAATAAATAACTTTGGGTGTGTATGCGTCTGTTTTGGACAAGTTATTAGATGAAGTAAAAACATATAAATAATGCATATTGTGCGTGCAAGTTTTTTATAAATTATATACAGACTTGAAATATTTTATTTACGATTAATTTATTTATAGTATTATTTTACATATAGAGAAGGTCCAGCAATTTACGATCCAGTAAAGTATTAATCCAATGGTCAAGTAAATTTTTGGTAAAATCACATGATACATTTAAACATTGATTTGAGTATAAGACCTACTAATTTTCGCATGATGATCATTAGCTAACATACTTCTCTCACATTAGTAATCAAGGTGAATATTCATTCTCGAAATACTTGAAAGATTTCTTAGGAAGTAATCGTAACATGTTCTACAAAATCGTTATAGAAATTTTGAGAAAGTATATTACCCGGTACCCATGCTATTGCGAATAAGATCAGCCGTTGTAAGAGCGCTAATGTCTTTAATATGTGTGAAATTATAGAGTGCTTCTTCTCACGAACTTTTTGTGTTTCACGATGATCCCATAAAAATGGTACTTTTTCGATTTTTGTAATATCGAAGGTTAACAAAGTATGCATATGAATATATGAGAAGATTCACTCGTTAATTGT
>NW_020538217.1:0-20769 GCF_003426905.1 Ctenocephalides felis
GTGAAGTTGCGAAAACAATATTTGTTTAGGCGTTGTTTAACATAATCCACTGTGTGAACGAATATTATAGAATTTATCAATCAGCAATTACTTCTCTAATGAAGGTTCATTTCTAAATGCTAATTACAATGACAACCGATCATGTCATATTTGAAGTATGACTTTATTGCATTATTGTTTTTAAATATTATACATATTTTAATGTATAATAATAATTTATAATTTATCGTTATATAAATGTGTATAATAGTTGACACTAATAAATGTGTGCATCACGAGTGTTACCATATTACTAATAAACATTATTCAAAAATTTTACATGATGTATTTATTTTTACTTAACTCAAATTTACTACTTTGTACAGTAGCAAATAAGTTTTACTTCAATCGTATGTGATCCTTATGCGCACTCTTTTTTTAAATTTTACTTCAATATAATACCTATTACAGGATAGTCTTCTAAAAGCTATAACTAAGTGTAATACCCTGTTACTAAATGTTTGATACAAGACACATTGTAAATAATCAACTCTGTTACTTGATGTTTTATAAACAGTTGGATCAATTCAAATAAGAAAATCCAATTATAATTGGTAACTATACGTATGTATTATTATCTCCAGATTTTATTGAGAAATATATTTTTGTTAGTTAAAATAATTAAAAAAAGCTCTACTTCCAAAGATTCTACTTTCCCAACCCTGTCCCCGACCACCCGTGGATTCCCACACATCAAACCAATCCCACACACACGTATACGGTTTCCGCAGTATTTTACCTATTTAACAAATTTTTCTCTTTTACATTTGTTATTTCCAGCTCTCTCTACACTTTGCCTGCACTGGGATTGAAACCAGCACATTTCGGTATACATTTCGGCTATGATAACACAACCGAAGCACATAATATTATGGTGGTGCCCTTAGAAGATCTGCGTTCCAGATTAAACGAAAGTATTTTAAATCAGAGAGCGGGAAATTCTGTGCAAACTATCGCTAAGTAAGGAGGAACAAGAAACATGCTGGTTTGTTCGGTATTAAGACAATGTTTTTATCGCAGTGAAAGGAGATGGAATCAGGATATATATATATATATATATATATATATATATATATATTATATATTAGGGTGGTCTTTAACATGGACATTTTCGAATTTCCTTCCTCCCAAGGGCTCAAATGGTTCCAAATTGATAAAAAACAATTCTCTGAAAGGTTTAGCTCTTAATATTGTCTTTTAGATAGAGCGTAATTCAATCAAACTTCGTATGGAAATAGCATGGAAAAAATATTGAAAATTTAAAAAAATAATTAGGTATTACTTATGGACAAATTTTGAATAAAACTCACTCATTTGTTCGCTAAATTATATCTAAAAACATTTTTAAAATTTTTGAAAAAAATTTCATGCTATTTCCATACAAAACTTTGATTGTATTGCGCACTATCTAAAAGACAATATTAAGAGCTAAAACTTTGAGAGAATTGTTTTTTATCAATTTGGAACCATTTGAGCCCTTGGGAGCAGGAAATTCGAAAATGTTATATTAACAATTAACTATTAAATTAATTATCATACATTCACTCACCATTGCTTCTGCGTTGCGTCTCAGGATACAGATCTTTATCTGGAATTTCTTCTTTGATAGTTTTAGCATCTAAAGCCATCTGGAATTATAAAAAACATTGTAGAGTAATTAAAAGCACATCTAAAGGTTCTAATTCATAAACTGGTTTGTTTAGTAGCATATTGTAGAACAGTTTAGTATTATTATTCACGTCGCTCTCTCAAATTTTAAAATATTTCACATTTTTAATTGCTATACAATGATGTTTTCCATCGTTTCCGACATAAAGATTGCGAAACTAACTTTGGTTTTATGTTTAAGAGCATTCTGAAACATGCTCCGTCGGTGGTTAGGACAATAAACATGAAGCACATGCCTAGTGATCATTACGCACGATTTCACTGAGACTTAACAGAAATAATTTCACCAGATACCATAAGATATAGTTCCAATCATGGATCGACAGAGCCGGATGAAATAACTAGGAAAAATATTATACCGGGACATATATCATAAAAAGTAAAGTTATAAATAAAAAAGAATGCGCATAAGGTCACACGCGATTGAAGTAAAACTTATTTGCTACTGCACAAGATGGCCTTTAAGTAAAAATAAATATATCATATAACAGTTTTGAATAATGTTTATTAGTGATATGGTAACACTCGTGATGCACACATTTATTAGTGTCAACCATTATACACATTTATATATTGATAAATTATAATTTATATATTTATAACAGTACTAAAATATGTATAATATTTAAAAACAATAATGTAATTAAAGTCATACTTCAAATATGACATGATCGGTTTGTCATTGTAATTAGCATTTAGAAATGAACCTTCATTAGAGAAGTGAAGTAATTGCTGACTAATAACATCTATAATATTCGTTCACACAGTGGATTATGTTAAACAACGCCTAAACAAATATTGTTTTCGCAACTTCACTCATCATGTAATTGTGTTTGAAGAACTTCATAAACTATTTACATTACAAACAAAGTAGAATTAAAATTAACATACATTCATTGACTGCTTGTATTTTTTTTTACTTTTTAGCTATATAATCTCATTCTTTGAACAGCTGTAATATCTGTCTTGCTTAAAAAATATTTTCCATTTTAATAACTTCAAAGATTTATAGAAACTACGAATAATATAGAAATAATTTTTACGCAACAGGGTAAAATATTAAGGAACAGAGTAAATTATTCTTCTGATTCAGGCATTTTTCATTAAATCAAAATTTGTACTACAATGTAACTTTAAAATGTTTATTTATCTATGCCGATTTCCTTGTTGATATCGGCATACAACGTTGATGCCGGTACGCATACAACGACAGATCTCTATTCACATACACGACGACTAATCACAATCGACCCGTATAAAAATGAAATCATCGAGGGCGAATAACGAATCATTGGCACTCTACTCTTATCTTATCTGCGGTAACGCACTTCCGTTGCATTTGTAGGATTTACACCCTAGTCGCGCCTAAAGAAGTTTTACTTCAAAAATGTAGTAAATTTTTGTTCTCTTTGAAAATATAGTAAATTTTAATACGAACAATTTTTTGAATTTATAACAAAACCACTTCTCTTAGATCTATAATATTTTAAGAAATTCGTTGGACTATCAACTCTACTACCATGCAAAGTTTCATCAAAATCCCATAAGAGTAAATTCTCTTCTGAAGTTCTCCGTGTTAGATTTTTTTACAGTCATTGTTTACAACTAATTGTTAGTTTCACCCTGTATTTACTCTAACAATATGTGCATAATTAATTTTTAACGCTCTAAAAGCTAGCAAATGCCAGCCCTCTGTACAATATGAAGAAACAGTCCAGAATCTAGCACAAAAATATCTATCAAACATTTGGCGAACACGTGTGGAGCGAAGAGTCGTAAAGTGCGCGTACATTTCTGGCCTATGTTTTGCATCATTCAAGTAAAAAGAGGCACTTTAAAAATAAACCGAATTCAAAAACAAAGACTTATTTATACTAGATGTAATTTAGAATTGTTACTAACTCATAGTAGCTCAAACAACATTAAAAAAATTGATAGAAAATAAATTTATCTTTTATTTTTAACCATCAAAAGGTAAAATAGTTGCCAAAAAACATATAGATATTAAATAATATGAATATTTCCTTTTCTCATAATTAAACGAAGCTGACATTTTGAGCGGCACGTCGGGTTGCGACTGCTGCGACCGAGCGGTAATACAACGGCGGCGGCGGCGGCATTTGTCGCATGTGTTTCGCCTTCGCCATAAGGCGCAGGGAACACACGCGAATCACGCAGCAAAACTTCTGACGCTGCTGCTCGGCTAGGACGTGCGGGGAAAACGGTATTAAATGAAAATAAAAAATATAAACGATAGAATTTTTGATAGAAAATCGTACAAGTACTCCAAATCTCACGTCAGTGGCGGGAATAGCTCACTCAGTAGCGTTCTCGACTCACAGGCTGGAAGAATTCGGTTCGAATCTCCAGCAATACCAGAATTAAAAATATAAAATATTGAAGTAGATTAAGAATTGTTAATTTGTAGAATACAAGAAAAAATTGTATTAAAAGTAAGAAGGAAAAAAGAAGTTTAGTTTAGAAGATGAGAAGAACATATTGAGAAACAAGAAGAAGAATGAAAATTGAATGGAATTGAAGAAAGAAAATTGAATGAAAGATTAGGATATAAGAAGAGATAGTATATATATGATGAATGTATAAGAAATATATATGTAAGAATTGTATAGAATATGATGAAAAATAATATGAATAATGCAGGTGGCTAAAAATGCTGTAAAGCGGAGGCCAATAAAATTTAAAAAAAAATCTGACGTCGAAGAAGAAATCGTTAGAGGTCACTTAAAAACCCTAAGGAAAATTATGATACTGCACGAGGATTAATATATAAAATTTTATATAAGTATATAATAGTTTGAGATATAAAAATACATCTTTTTAATGCATTTATTTCTATTATTAGTAACTGTTTTGATGTATTATAAAATAAGTTTCTCTTTTATTAGTTTCATCTTTCATCACACACAATATAATATGTAAGCAATGTGCTCGTTCTACTTCTAGGTTTGTGATTAATAGAAGACTTGAAAGAAATACATTTTTTGAAAGATGTTGAAAGCTTTTGAACAAGTATTGCATTTGTCTTTGGACATTTTGAATTCATAACATATATTCTTCTCTTTTTGTTATTCCAATATAAATATACCAAATTCTCGTAAACGTATCAAATTTCCTAAAAACAATTGTTTCTTTCAATTAAAGCTACTCGTTAGTCAATGCCTTGAACAGATGTTTTTGAAAATGAAAGTAAAAGATTGTCAAACATAATATTAGTCAAATTATTCTAAATTGTCGATGCTCTACTATAACAAAAGCAACGAGATTATAATCTTACTTTATAAAAGGGTCATGTTTATCCCTTTGAAGTTCTGAAATGTGCAAGTGACAACTCCACCATGTGTCAAATATAACACCAGATCTTAAATTAATTTCAAGCGAATTCCACAAAAACTGAAATAGGTTTTTGCATTGGAAAATTGTCCCACTCGACTACGTAGGCAATCAGTATAATTACAAAAGCGCTCACGTATTCCAAATCAATTACAAATACGTATTTCCAATATGTTTTGAAAATAAAAATTTAATTATTGTTCTGAATAATAAATTAATAATGCATTTGGTATTACTAACGATAATGCCAATTGTCATGCATAAAGCGAATTTTGAAGCGCATCGATGGACGCACAAACGCAATTTATATACACAAAGATATGCCTATGAATTTATACATATATATGTTATGCGTTCAAAAGCGAATATTGCCGTTTGCTGTTCGGAATAAATCACATACAATTTTCTATGAATTCTAAATTGTGCAAATTACGTGCGTCTCTTGTGTGTGTTTATTGCTGGGCCACTATTGTGCGTTTCATACATACGGGCTTTTGAAAATTAATATATGCATTCTCTGCTTTCGATTTATGGCATTGTGCTTTCATATCGCTGACGAATATTTCTTGTTTATGTCTATCCGGAAAAATGATTCGATTGTACAATAATACAATACTAAAACCCTATCCGAGTCGTTCAAATTTAATTTAATTAAACATAAGCTGCAATCGTGCCATAAGGCAAGACAAAAATTCCACCGAAATGAGCACAGGGGTAAAAATTTTATGTTTTATACGGCAAGGGGGTAAAAATTTTAGTTACATCGTGTCATATGATAGATACGAAAAACCTTATAAACTAGTGGGGTGTATGGCATCGTGCCTTAAGGCAAACTGCTGGAACTTCCCCTACCGTAAAGAAATGTTCGAGGAATATTGAATGTTTTCAAATAGATTATTATAAATATTGTAACATTGTCTAATATTTATAAGAATTATATAAACTGAGAACTTTATAAGAATTATATAAACAAAGTTAAAATTATTTGTTTAAAGTATATTAAAAATTTTGTCAGAAATAAAAATAAAATGTGAATTATTTTGGATATACAAAAAAAATTTTTTTTAAAAAAAAAAGTGAAAAAAAAATTTGAAACAATTTTTTTTTCCAAAATCAATTATGTTGTTAAAACAAACAGAAAGTTCTTTGAATCATTTAAATCAGACGCTTAGTTCTTCAAAAAATGCCATTTTTTGCCCATTTAGCTCTGTATCTTGGAAATGGCTAGGCCTGCCTTTTCCAAACTAGTAACCACTTCTCCCAATCATTACTAATTGAATGTTTTTAGATCATTCAAATCGGAAGCTCCGTTCTCTCAAAAACTCGATTTCCATTTTCTGCACCCTTTGCTCTTTATCGCCGTAACTGCTGGATCTGTCTTTGCCAAAAACTAATCAGCACATCTCCCTATCAATAGGAATCGAATGTTTTTTGAACCATTCAAATCGGTTGATCCCTGCGCCCAAAAACGTGAACGAAAAATGATCCATACACACACACACACACACATTCATTTTTTCTGAGGTATGCCAAAATCTTAGAAACCTTCAAAACGTCGAGAAATGTAAAAATTTTCAATTTCGATTTTTGGACGATTACAATAACTTTCAGTTAACATAGGTATGTGTAAAGTTTCCAAATCAAGAAAAGTAGTGTGTAGAGTAGTACGTTCCACGTGCAAAAAGCAAAGAGTTATTGCGAAATGATTTACTTTCTGGATAAATTACAGTAATTTATAACAAATCGTATAATTATCCACTCGAGATGAAAGCTAAAGAAAAATACACTTCCCCAAGCATAAAAACCTCGTATATCTTGTCTGGCGATCTTAATGATTCACCGGACATCTAAGCCAGATTTTTCCCGACCAGTAGTGGAACACTTGAATAATTTTCCATTTCGAGGCATTCCCGAGTTCAGATTGCAGATGGCAGATAAAAGTGCTAATGCTCATAGTATAGATATAGAAAGCCGTGGTAGAAAGATCTGTCCTTTCCACAGATAAAACGAAAAGCACCGCGGATCGTTCAAGGAACTAACTGATAAAAACCATTTGCTATTCGGATAAAAATACGTTTCCAACATAATCCAGACGCGCAGCAACCAGCCGCATTTCCTTGGATGCGGGCGCTGAGAATTTGACGGCAAAAACCTAACATGTGTAGGAAAAAAGATTCTCTAATGATATAATTGATACAGTTAAAATAATTATATTCTTGGTACTATGAGTAACTATCATAAGGAGCGTTTTCAAAATTATATGTTATAAAAACAATTATCAGATGTTTTATTTATCTTATTTGTATAATAATATCCATTTTAATCCTTTAACACGTTTTTCTGAAAATGTGTTTTGTACATTACCTAATTTTCGCCAAAGAAAATAAACAGAAAGATAATTTGCTTGCAAAAGGCAATTATAGAGATGTGAAGAGCGCGCATTAGTTTTAATTAAGTTTTAAAAATTACGTAGAGGAAAATTATATTACCACACCTTTTGTGAATTATTTTGCACCAATTAAAAAAATTATGCAAATGGATATATTTTTTATGATAAAATTAATCATTATACCAAATAATAGTAGCTATATAAGTAATTTTAAGATTTCATACCTAACCAGCTTAAATTGTGCAGTTAATGTCCATAATTTATTATGAATGTCTTTATTCCCAGAATCGATTTCAATGATTTCATGTCCCAACTTTTATATCATTAATTATTATCAAAACTCTGGCAAAAAGCGTGAACTTATTATTTATTCACATAAATTATTTACATTCAAGACCTTCTACTCATACTTTAAGACGAATGAATTTTCTGCACAGAGATCCTCCTCGATGGCGAAATTCTAAGTCTTCGTGAGAGCAACATCATCTGTCTGTTTTATTTTCCATTGTAAAAGAAGAGTATATAAGAAGAAGCTCTTCGCTGAATGATAATGTACTGTTTTCAAAATCGTTTGAGATGAGTTATTGCGTAAATAGACGAGAGGGATGAAATTTTGATGTGTTTATTTATTTTAGATTCTTTGTGCACACAACATATATCCAAAAAACAATTCATAGGTTTTATGCTATAGTCTATAATTTATTTAAATATTTTTTCAATGTATCATTATTTTTTTAAATTATGAATTATTAGTATCCCTTTCAACGTTGAATATCAAATTTTGGACCATTCGTCTCACCTACCAAAATTATTAGTAATCTTATTAACTTCCCGTAGGGCAAATCGAAATCACAAAAAAATCGAAAATGAAAATGTTTATATATCTTTACGTTTCAAAACCTTCTGAACATTTTGGCACATCTTAGAAAAAGTGGCTGTATGTGTGTGTGTGTGTGCGTGTATGTGTGTGTGTGTGCGGATACAAATTTTCGTCGACGATTTCGGGAACACGGATGATGCGATTTGATAATTCATAAAACATTCGATTCGCATTGATAAGGAGACGTGCTTATTAGATTTTGGCGAAGGCAGGTCTAACCGTTCCGAAGATATGGGGCAAAAAGTGCCAAAACGGTAACTCAGTTTTTAAGAGAACGGAGCGTCCGATTTGAATAATTCAAAAACCATTTTACTTGCATTAACAAGATGAAGAACTGATAAAATTTCCATGAAGGCAGGTCTAGCGGTTTCGGAGATCTAGTAAAAAAAGTAAAAAAATGCTATTTGGGTGTCAAAAATGATCATTAGACATATGCACATCAAATTATCAGATATTTTATAGAGATTTTAACAATAAGTATAAATTTTGTTTACATTCCTATGGGTTCCGTACCAATGTTTATCCGTTAGATGGCGACGCGGCGCTTACGCGCTTCGATATTTCGTCTCTATGCAGTTAAAGCAGTACGATTGCTTTGAAAAAAAGTTCAGAATTTCCAAAATATTTCAAATATATTTTTCTTCAAAAAGTCTTGTTTTTCAAAAAAAAGTAAATTTTTGTCAAAAATTTATAGTTTCTCAAAAATCTAATTTTTTAGAGTAATTTTTTTCAAAAATGTTAATCTTTTAAAAAAAAAATAATTTTTGGTACGGGAAGTTCCAGCAATTTGCCTTAAGGCACGCTGCCATGCACCCCACTAATTTGAATATTTTTTCAATGTACCATTATTTTTGAAGTAAAACTTCTTTACTTCAATTTTTGGACTATTGGAATCTCACCTACCAAAATTATTGATGATTTTAAATTATCTAATTGAAAGTGATTAAATCTATTATTTTCCTGTGTGTTTTATCTAAAAAATAGAAAACGCGCAATAGTGTAACACATGCGAAATGTGTTCGACATTTCGGCTGTCAGTCATAGTTTGAAGGGAACGCGTTGAGGTTCTAAAAATGCATGCTTTGAGTTTCCGAGCTGGGACGTAAAACACATGTAAAATACTTCTGTTCTGGTTCTGGCCATGTCAAATTATTTGACGAGATGAACAATCACTGTTTGTAAAAGTTTGATGGGCAATAAAGAAAATTATAGATGGAACAAAATGTAGCAAATTGAAAAACTCTGCTCTGAACTGGTGAACTCTGCTTGGTTATATTTGGTAAACTATGTTTTAAATATTTTACCATGTGCTTATAAATTACCAAGTTCATCGATCTATCCACTTCTTACCCCATCAGGGTGCATTTGTTCTATCAAAAGTCACTTCTCCATATGCCGTTCGCCATCGAGTACAAATAGATCAAGCAGCTGTACGCAATGCTTTTAAATCAACCATCTGTTGTACAGATATCGTGCAGATTTTTATTATTTCATAGCTTTTGATCGAATTGAAAAATACGACATGACCGCTTTTAGCACGAAATATCGCTATTAGAACCAATTTGTTAATGTACTCTAATGCACGGGACATATGATGTTTATTTTGCTAACTCGGTTTCGATAATGAGCTTTTTCGCGCGAATCAATAATAATATAAGTATAATAATATAAGTCATAAGAATCATTTTACAGAGGTAGAAGAATTGAGGTACAATAGAAATAAATAATAAAAATATGGCAAGAATTACAATTGGCTCGTGAAAAGTTTTTTTTCTAAATTTTAACTAGAAATGCATTTTCTTAAGAACAAATTTACATACTAGTCAATAACGTTAATAATATTTGAAAAGCCAAATATTTTTCATTTTGATTTTTGAAACCTATTTTTTTACAAGAGCATAAAAATGCTTTTTATATTATAATAATATGTCGCATATCTGTTTTTCTTTTTTGTGTAATTCTAATGTTTTTTTTCTCATAATTTAATAGAAAAACACATTTTTAAGTAAATCCAGTAATGTGTTAGAAAGAATTAAAGCAATTAAGCAATTTAAGCAAGAACAATTAATTAATATATTTTTTGAATTTTTAAAATTTGAAGTTTATCATATCATTCATCTCTATAATGGATATTATTCTATCCGGTCAATTGTTCATTGGAGCAGCAATATATATATTTTTTATCAAATCATCATAATACGAATGTTAATTTATTTTATTTAGTTAACACAATTTTAATAATTGATAATTTTAATATTTTTTATATACATTTTTTAATAATCTAGCACGTATATGTGTCCAAGTAAGTGCTATAATATATTTGTTAGACAAAATTAAACATTTATGCGATTTTTTTAAACATTTTCATATTGTACTGTACGAATCATACAGGGCCATAATAAACAATAAAATTATCAATTGTTAAAATTGTGTTAATTAAATAAAATACATTAAAATTCTTATTCTGATGATGATAAAAAATTATATAAATTGCTCCAATGAACAAATTAACGGATTAGAATCCATTATAAAGATGAATGATATGACAAACTTCAAATTTTCAAAATTAAAAAAATATGTAAATTGTTCTATAATCATACAGTACGATTGCATTTATGATTGTCACGTAGATATTATGTAATTCACAATATTTGTTTCTTTTTCAAGAATTTTAATATTATTAAATCTGATAAATATCACTAACATTAACTGACAAATCGTCAATATAATTATTATTTACTAGATGGTGTTCAAAAGTACCAATTTTATTTAAAAACCTATACTGATATTTATCAATTAGTTAAAAATTAATATGTTTTTTCACAATACAATACATACAATACAATACAATACAATACAATACAATATAATACAATACAATGTATGTATATTATACATCCACCCATATGGATCTTAAATGTACAACTGCTTTAAATAAAATGATGATTATTTGCTTTTTTGAGAAGCATTATAAACAGTTTTTTCTTATAATTAGTCTTTTATCGATATCCGACGTTATTTTGAAAAAAAAAAATGAAATTACTCCACTAAGAGAGATGACATCCCCCCGGGAAATGGCAAAGGATCAAAATTTCATACGAATTGGAGCACAGTAAAAAAGTTCAGACCCCAACGCTCCATTGACTTGAGTAAATATTCTGTATGACATGGCAAAAATATGAAAATACTAACGTTTATATGTAAACTAGTTGGTTTGGTATTTAGCCTTGAGGCAAATTACATGAACTTCCCGATATGTGTAAATAATCGACTTGATCAAAAAATGTGTAAATAATATACTTCATCAATCCTACTTTAAAAAAAACGATAATAATTTTAGCAAAGTTTGACGAATTTTTAAAAATAAACTACTTGTAAGGCCGTAGCATTACAGTAAGTTCTATAAGACCATGAGTATATCGCCAAAAAAGTTCCATGAAAATCGGCTTCAATTTTTTTTTCAACAGTTCATTACAAGAAAACGGCTCGGTAGATTTTCACCTAAAATTAATCAGCATCATTCCCAACTAATATCTTTCGAACAGTTTTTGATTTTTTAAAATCGGTTCGGTAGGATGAGCTTAAATGTGGACGAAAATTTAACACTTTTTTTTCAACATTCAATTACAAGAAAACGGCTCGGTAGATTTTCACCTAAAATTAATCAGCATCATTCCCAACTAATATCTTTCGAACAGTTTTTGATTTTTTAAAATCGGTTCGGTAGGATGGGCGTAAATGTGGACGAAAATTTAACACTTTTTTTCAACAGTTAATTGCAAGAAAACGGCTCGGTAGATTTTCACCTAAAACTAATCAGCACCATTCCCAACTAATATCTTTCGAACAGTTTTTGATTTTTTAAAATCGGTTCGGTAGGATGGGCGTAAATGTGGACGAAAATTTAACACTTTTTTTCAACAGTTAATTGCAAGAAAACGGCTCGGTAGATTTTCACCTAAAACTAATCAGCACCATTCTCAACTAATATCTTTCGAACAGTTTTTGATTTTTTAAAATCGATTCGGTAGGATGGGCGTAAATGTGGACGAAAATTTAACACTTTTTTTCAACAGTTAATTGCAAGAAAACGGCTCGGTAAATTTTCACCTAAAACTAATCAGCACCATTCCCAACTAATATCTTTCGAACAGTTTTTGATTTTTTAAAATCGGTTCGGTAGGATGGGCGTAAATGTGGACGAAAATTTAACACTTTTTTCAACAGTTAATTGCAAGAAAACGGCTCGGTAGATTTTTACCTAAAACTAATCAGCACCATTCCCAACTAATATCTTTCGAACAGTTTTTGATTTTTTAAAATCGGTTCGGTAGGATGGGCGTAAATGTGGACGAAAAGTTTAACACTTTTTTCCAAATTACAAAGAAACGGTTCGGCCGATCGTCGCACAAAACTGAGAAACGATAATCCTCATCGAGATACATCAAATGCTTTTTAAATATCTGAAATCGGTTCAGGCGTTTTTGAGAAAACGTCGATGAAAATTCTAATTTTGACAAATGCCAAAAAGACCATACTGATTTTTGCAAACTTTGACGAATTTTTAAAGCTGAACCAGTTGTCGTAGGGCCGTAATATTTTAGTATGACCTAGAAAACTATGGTATCTATCGTCAAAAAAATAATCATAAAATCGTCGAAATTTTTTTTTTAAAACTTTATTACAAGAAAACGGCCCGGCCGATCTTTACCAAAAACTAATCAGCACGATTCCCAACCAATATCTATCGAACGGTTTTTGAATTTTCAGAATCGATTCAGAATTGCGGGCTAAAACGTGGACGAAAATTTTTTCACTTTTCTGCAATTTACAAAGAAACGGCCCGGCCGATCGCCGCACAAAACTCAGAGACGATAGTCCTCATCGAGATACATCAAATGGCTTTTAAATTTTTGAAATCGGTCCAGCCGTTTTGGAGAAAACGTCGATTTACGGCAAAAAATCTGTTCACACACACACACACACACACACACACACACACCCACACACACACACACACACACACATACTTTTTCCAATTTGGTCTCATTCGATTCAGAATGGCTCGAAACGTCGAGAAAACATAAAATTAGCGATTCGGATTTTTTGATGAAAACATAAACTTCTCCTTCGGGAAGTTAAAAATAAAAGGGCTGTTTTTAGGTTTTTCTCGGCAATTATTCGATTTTTTCTCGCCGTAAGAGCCATCCTTGGACTTCAACGAACATTAAAAAAAAAAGAATGGGCCGAATTGGTCCAGGCGTTGTTGAGTTATGCGCTTACCAACACATTTTGGGATTCAATTTTATATTGTAGATAGATGATATTTTATTTAATTCTCTCAATAAAGCAATCAATCACAATTTACCCCAGGGCTCCATCATGCATATTTCTATTCTAAAGCAATAATAGAGAACATTATAAATACATATTGATATTATAATTATTTTATGTTCTAATATCAATAAAAAATTCTAATAATGTAAAACATCATTATTCATACAATGATATTAATATCATAATTATAATGTTTATTAACATTGTATTTTAAAAAATATTCAAAATTACTTAAGCTTTTGATATAATCAATTTTTCAAAATCAGAACAAGAAACTGACAAATCGTCTCTAAATTAGTAATTTATGAGTTTAGCACAATCAATCAATTTAGCAAATTATTTCTCCCCCCCAGGGCCGTATTTTGCCCATTTCTGTTCTAATGCAATAGTAGAGAACAGTGTAAACATTACGCGGCATGGTAGCGTTCTAATTTCCATTGGCGGCACATGGCGGTCGGTTCGATACCGAAAACATCTGGCTGCGAGAGACCAACACACCGACAGAACAGTAGGCGAAATATATATAATACGGGACTCACATAAAGAACTCTACATTGGCAATGTGACGCTCTTTGCAATCGTATAAATTGTTTGGCAAACAAATTTCGAATTTGGATGACGATGATATATCTACTTGAGAACGCTGAATGAAAATATTCAAATCAATGGGGGAACAGAATTACGGGGAAAGACCGAGAATAGTAGGAAATATGAATTATAAAAGTTTTTGAAATCTCCTGTTGTTTAATAGTTATTTATTTCCTTTGTTTAGTTTTTGCAATTCGTTGATGATTTCATTGCAAAGCTGAATAAACACTGATTTTGCAATCTGTGAGTCTTGGATAAAAAAATCATGAATACGCAATGATAACGCAATTAACGCAATCATATTTGAATTCTTAGTTTTAAAAAAAATCCACTGTGTGCTTATGTTATATTATTTATAGATGCTCTTTAAATCCTGTTTGAATCAATACACAAAATTTCAACACAAGTATCATTTCATTGATAAGTAATTAATTAACACGTTGCCATGTCAGACATACGTGACTACTTTCAATATAAGACCATTTTACTTATTTTATTTATTAATTTTATTATTATTTGCTTTTATTTAATATTAAATCAATATACTACGGATATCATTTTATTGAAAATACTGTCCTTTATTTTGTGCTCTTTTTATTAAATTTAAACTGCCATTTTTTGCACATTTAGCTCTGTATCTCCGAAACCGCTGGACCTGCCTTTGCCAAAAACCACCACTTCTCCCCGTCATTACAAATTGAATGTTTTTTAGATCATTCAAATGGGATGCTCCGTTCTCTCAAAAACTCAATTTCTATTTTCTGCATTCTTTGCTCCGTATCTCCGAAACTGTTGGACCTGCCTTTGCCAAAAACTAATCAGCACATCTCCCTATCAGTAGAAATCGAATGTTTTTTGAACCATTCAAATCGGTTGATCCGTGCGCCCGAAAAGGTGAACGAAAAATTGTATCCATACATACATACACACTCACTTAACACACACACACACACATCCATTTTTTCTGAGGTATGCCAAAATGTTCAGAAACCTTCAAAACGTCGAGAAATGTAAAAATTTCCAATTTCAATTTTCAGCCCATTACAATAACTTACCCTACGGGAAGTTAAAAATAGCGTTTTTCCAGGAATTTTCTTAATTTTTTTTCCCTTTGATACATTAAGTTTCCTTGACACATTTTTAATTAAATTATCTATTAGCACGGCCCATGTGAAATTATGATTTCACATGATATTATCTTGTCGATTAACGTGTTAAATTTATAGTCTGTAAGTGGATAATAGCAAAAAAAATTGCCAAAAAATCATGTGATACAATCTTAATAATAATATTAATTTCGAGTAACAAAAAATCACCGAAAAAAATAACATGTGCAATTTTTTATGAAAAAAAAATCAAAAGATTAAAATTTTGCAAATAAAATCCACACATAGAATAGGAATTAAGATTATTAATATTGCATTACTTATTTTTTGTCCATTTTTGTTTGCTGTAAGGGCATTTCAGAAAAAAACAATAAAATTGCTGCATACATAAAAAATTTAATATAATATAATGCTTTAAATTGATGATTGAGAATGAAAATAAATATACCGAATCAATTAAATTAAATAATTGTGCATAATTACAATTTTTCTAGTAATTTGATAAGCAACCAAACCGAACATGGACTTGATGCATATATAAATATTTACATTATATAATACCATAAATTAAGTTTTGGATATTGGTAATTAAATATACCATATTAAATAATTATTCCTTCTTACGATTATATAACTTCAATGAACCCTGATAATTCGTTTGTCTCTGTTGTGAGGGCACGTCTTGCCCAGAGTATTTTTTCTAGAATGACGTCAAGACAGATAGGAAGCGTATTTTAACTTTTAAAGGTTATCTCGTGTGTATTGGTGATACAGCTGGCATTTATAAATACACCTATAAAACCAAACACAATACATAAGGTAGTACACAAGGAAGCAGCACGTGGGAACTAAGATACTATGAATAGAATGCACACGGTGTAGAATAAAAGTCATTTTTAGTCTACAAATTAATTTGCTAGCTTGGAAAAACATATAAAATGAAATTAAACCAGAAAGTCCAAGGATTACGCAAAAGTTCTAGAAATAAAACGCCTTAATCATAAAATTTCGTCGCTATTAATCGCGATCCAGCGTAAACAAACAGCGATTGCAATATGCACTTGTGCGTCGAATGGAGAACACATGTGGTGGCTGCAGAATGCAATATTCGTATACGGTTTTGGTTCCAAACATTCTTATATTGCTTCTAAAACCAAGCACCAGAAGTAAGAAAAACTTACAACAAACCATTAATTACCGCAAACTTAAAGAAGAGTGATTTTATGAGTTTTAAGATGTGAGTGATCATAATATAAGGTATTTCGCAATTGAATTAATTTCATCATTTTTTCTAGCTTAATTTCGTAAATAGATCTGACGATTTCCAAGCGTCGTTGCACACATATTTTGCACAGTCGACAAATTCCGTAATGTCTGCACAGATGTTTCGAATCTCGTCGAGTCTCATCAACAATTTGTTTTCCTTTCGCACATGGTGAACACTTGCTTTGCTCAACTCTAACTAATTATTATGTGAATTAGTAGTTATTTCATGACGAATAAGAGAAGAAACCGTCTAGATATTGATTATTTTCATCTGAGAAATGGATATTTGCAATAAGTGAATGACTAAAGTTCAGAGGAGAATGATTTCTACATTTTGATTTATTTTGAAACAGTGAAGGGTCAAAGGGCCCTACTCTGATTGGACAGCCGCGCACTCTTTAAACAATCATAACTCTATCAATATTTGTGTAACAGAAAAGTAATAAAAAGTAATAGATAGTCAAAAAAAGACCTAAAATTTATATATATATATACCTTTATATGTATTCTTTCAGAGATATAATAATGAGAAATTGTTTTTTTTAAAATAGATTTTTTTCATGAAATTATGATTTTTTGAAAATCGTTTGTACTAAAGTTGTGGTATTTTCTAGAATCCATCAAGATCTCTTAAACCAAGTTAATTCTAGATGTAATAAGATTATTTTTAATTGTGGTGGAAATGGCACTCATAAACTAGCTGATTTAAATGAAAAAAACTCTGTATGCGTTTTTTATTAGCATGATAGTTCACTCAATTTACACGCTGAAGCACTCATTTTAAAGCTTATTTTGAGCGCTATAAAACCCTATTTTCATATCTAGCCTAATATTGTTCCTAGAACACATTATAAAACACCGATTTATTAAGATTTTAATTGATATAATTTTGTTCATGACATGATTTTTGTTAAAAGGTATATTTTTGAAGATATGCAATCCACAAATATCCACTACTTGTGGATTGCTCGTAGTACATCACTTTTCCATAGAGAATTCAGCAACTATTTTTAAATCTTTATGACTTGCCTTACAGCAAAAGTGACATTTATTCTGTATAAATTTCTCGTTTTGTTTTAAATCAATCAATCCCGTTGTCCATAATTATTCACCATCCATCTACTACCATCAGTAGTTCAAATAGAAAAGACAAATTAGTTCTAATAAAAGCACATGTGGGCCACCTGCAAGCATTTACATAGGAGAAAATCTACTATCCGACTGTTTCAGTAAATTTATTCCGACCATTCTTTTTTGTCTGAAGACAATAAAAAGTTGGTATCTAATTTATCTGAAGAGCAACATCTTGGCTGTCACATGTCGTAGCACGCGTTCGTAATAAGTCGAGGAACAGTTACTTATTTTCGTCAACGCGCCTCATGTGCGATCCCGAGGGAAAAGCTGAGGAAAATAATAATAGATGCTCCGGTGATATTCATTATGAACTTTTGGGAAAAGGTTTCTCTATAAAAAATCAAAACTTAAAATTTACATGAAATCGAACTCCATTATAAAAGTTATTTGAAGTTGTTAACTCATGCCTATTTCATAAATATTTCAAAAATCCTTAACAAATTATCGATCAGAATCTCAATCAGAAATAAAACCATACAAAAGAGATTCTGCAGGCACGCCATTTTTAGATAAAGTTTAATTTACAATGAAACCCTGGTTTGAGTTCTATCGATGATTTCTTCTGCTGATTAATATTGGCATCAGCTCTCCGCTTACAAATAGGTACTATTTCCACTGCATCTATGGAAATAGATCTCCTCCAAGAACAACACACGACATCGTGGATATAGTGAATTCATTAATTTTCATAAACCTGTCTACGAGAAGACGTGCAGCTTCTTTAAGTTAAGAGTCCAGATGCGCGACTCGCTCTCCTGGCACTGAGGTATTTCTTTGCCTATGTATGTGGGCACTTTGAAATTTCGCTTTTTGACAAATTACATACATTTGCTACGATGTAAAAATATCGAGACGTGAGTATTCCATCACTCTCAACAAAACATTATATACACGTGATTATTTACAACATACCCCCAGGTTTTGCCAAAATTGCTATGTGAATGTATCTAATAATAATATTTTTGCTTAAGTTTAAGTTTAATTAAACCTAAAATTTCTTCCACACGTTTTCTCGTGCCGACTTTACAATGAAAAACATGTGTGGGAAATATTAGACGTCTGCTTGTATAACTGGTGTTCGGACAGAAGCTGCACATGCTTCGCGTCTGGCTAACAACCACATTTGTGGTGAGGATTCGGTGCAAAATACGTGATATTTGGCGAAGGACAGGGGTCACAAAATTCGATTATAACATTTTTTATATCTATTTTCTACCTATAATATAAAAATGAATCGCAAAATGTGTTGGTAAGCGCATAACTCAACAACGCCTGGAACAATTTGGCCAATTCCTTTTTTAAAATGTTCGTTGAAGTCCAAGAATGGTTCTTACGGCGAGAAAAAATCAAATAATTGCCGTAAAAACCCTAAAAACATCCATTTTTTCACATACAAACGTTAGTATTTTCATATTTTTGCCATCGGATACGGAATATTCACTCAAGTCAACGGAGCGTTTTGGGTGTGATTTTTTTTTACTGTGCTCCAATTTGTATGAAATTTTGAAATCAGGTTTATCTTACTCGTTCAAAAGTGAAAATAATTTAGACTCCTTTGCCATTTTCCGGGGGAATGACATCCCTCTCAGTGGTGTAATTTCATTTTTTTTTAAATAACGACGGATATCGATAAAAGAACTAATTATAAGAAAAAAATGTTTAATAATGTTTTTCAAAAAAGCAAATACTCATCATTTTATTTAGAGCAGTTGTACATTTAAGATCCATATGGGTGGATGTATATACATTCCGGTATAGACTGTAGTGTAAAAAAACATAATAACTTTTAACTAATTAGTAAATATCAGTATAGGATATTAAAAAAAAATTGGAACTTTTGAATTGTAAAAAGAAGTACAGGACAACGTCTGTCAGGTCATCTAGTTATTAATAAAAATCATTTAGAGTGATTCACAAAATAAAGCATAGATACGTATACCATCGCAAAAGATCCATCATTATCTCCAATACAATCAAAGAATAGAATTTTATAGAAGGCAAAAGATGTGTAATAAGTTATGACTTTAACTCTTACGACATCGCTATCAGAAGATAAACATTTTCAACAATCAATATGAATATTTTTTAAAAAGAAAAAGTTTAATAGATTAGCACACTTTCCCAAATTGATAGTGATGAAAAGGACTCATATATATTCTTTGTGATTACCAGAATAAAATATATTAAATTCTTCTGATTGATAACATAATTATTATGTGCATTGCACCATAAGGCGTTTCCAAATATCAATAAGTCATAAATATTTAAAAATCTACTAATACGTCTATTAAAACTATTACTAATTATATTTTATCATTTCATCCAGCCCTGTCGATTCGTAGACGTGTTAGAATCTGATGGTGTGTAAAATGAATACCAGATCGCAAACTCCTTCGGGCGAATCGTGATAAATGTTGTTATGTCTGTAGATGACCAAACCCATTTGCTACTGTTTCTGTTAGACAACTTGATATTTTGCAGCAGACCTCGCAATCGCGTTGCACGGTCAAGGAAATCATATAAATAGATTGGCGAGAATAGAATAATAATAATATAGGAGGGATAAGCAAAAAAGTAATGTGACAATACTTTTATTACTAACTAAACAAATCTATATCTTTTAATAGATTTCTAGTGTTATTTACAGGTATATTTAGCTGCATTTATAATAGCTAATCATTTCCCACGTTCGCAGCTAACTATTTCCAATTTAAACCCTCATACCCCTTCTCGGTATTGTAGGAATCACCATAAATTGCTCAGATGGCATCGCGATGTATATATGGGTGATTTATTGTTTCAAATTTAAACGCGTTATCGACAAAATAAGTGCTTTGCTTCTTTCGCCTTTCGCCTTCCGCCGAACGAAGATATTTTTTATCGCCATACGAATTTAGACACATGTGTCTCCGGCGTTATATTGGGGGTATGTCCTTTGCGAGACGAGGTACACGCTGTGGAGGATAATGCTGGGAAAACAGAATAGTTTTCGATGAAAATTCATATTTTTT
>NW_020538218.1:0-17008 GCF_003426905.1 Ctenocephalides felis
TTTTCTTAACAAAATCTCTGTATATACTGTTTGTATAAATGTAAATACAAATACTACTCGAATTTTGATTATTCAATTTAATAAGTATAATAACATTTCCGAGCTTATTTATATGCTGATTATGCTTAGATGTAATATATATTTGCTAGATATAACACGTATATAAATTCATGATCATCTTTTGACATATGTCCGTCCTTCGTCATATAATAGATGTAGAAAAGAAGGATATTGTTGGGATTGTGACGTTAGGTATTCACATTTAATATACATATTTGATGTATTTTATGGATGTAAATTATTTGTAAACTAACAGAGATACTATGTTCCGAACTAAACTTAGTTTTAAATATATCATAAATAAAATTATCATTACCCAATTGTTTTGTGCAATTCATTTTTGATTCATTTGAAAAATCAAGTAAAAAACATAAAAAAAAAATCAAATATTGTTCTGGATTAAATCATGTATAATTCTGACAATTTCTATCTCATTTCAAACATATCTCAAACTAGTTAATTTTTGAAAACATGTATTTAAAATCCACCAACCCACAGAGAGATTTATAACACGAGCTAAGAATACTTGAATTCCGCATGCTCGAAATGTTTTTCTTTTATTATTTGATTCAACATTTATTATTCAGAGCATTCTTACGAGAAAAGTCTTATACTAAACTTAAAATATGATACAATTCTTCAGCCATGACACCACTTATAACGACTGCTTGTTTCGGATACAGAATTTCGAAAAATATCGTGACATCTTGACGTCCTCTGTCAGGATATGAGAGATGGCTACTTAAAATTAATGCGGAATCTGACATTTATTGTAAGAGATACTTTGTTATGTGATCTTTTTATTTCTAATTAGTGCAGGTATCGAGCTAAACATAATTAAAAAAAACAATCGGAATAAATTGCGAAAGCGTATTTGATCCTCTGTTAATTAACTCTTTGTTCGTTTAAGAGAACTGATTGCAGGAAGTGCACAATGAGGATATTAACGAAAATCAATATCCGTTTTGTTACGCTCTGCTTGACATCAAATTTAGACTTGCTTTCTGACTAACTTTCACAGGGAGCTTTTAGATTAATTCGTATACAAAATTGCTAATGAAAATTGCCCTACGAGTAGACTAATATATTCAATAAATAGTTTTTAACAGTTACGTGAAGTAGTATTTAATGCAATTTGTGAAAATTTTTCAGGCTGTATAAGTCTAAAATCATAAACTCTAAATTTTTGGCTAACAAAAGACTAATAGATAACCAGAACTCAATATTTTAATTAATAATTATATGTGATTAATTGGAAATACTACCAAGTATGTATTTAATATGCATTTAATATATAGTAATACATTCTACCTGCTCATTTTAGAAGTTCTTCATAAAATATTTAAATTTTAAAAAATAGTATTTTATTTGGCATAACTTTTTATATTTATACTACGTACAGTAAACGTAATATTTTATGATTTTTTTTTCATGTATGAGCACTAAATAAAATAAACTTTGAATAAAACATATTGAACCAATGTTTAAACGGCTTCAATATTCTGCATAAACTGAATTTTATAACATATTCATATTCAATAATATATTTTTCATATAGATGACGTTTATTTTAGGTTTTATACATATGCATTAGGGTGATCCTTAATATGGTTGTTTTCAAAATTGATAAAAAATAATTCTCTGAAAGCTTTAGCTTTTAACATTAACTTTAAGATAGCCCTCACTTTTACCAAAGTTTCTATAGAAATAACATGGGTAAAATTCCATTTGCTCTATAACTTAGCGACAAGTGAATAAAAATTTTAAGAATAACATTGTATTTGCATATTTTGATCATAAATAAAAAAATTATAATGAAAATTTGATATATTTCATAAAATAAGTATTTTTACTTAGAAAGAAGAACCAAGAGCCTTTGGTTAGAATGCGGACTATGTTAGAGTTAATATTAAGTGCTAAAACTTTCAGTGTTTTTTTATCAATTTGGCATTTGAGCTCTTGGAAGCAAGGAAATTCGAAAACATCCATACTAATGACCACCTTAATTTTCATATATGTTAAACTTTAAAAGGAAATTATAAAATTCAAAAGGAAAATTGTCTTTGGATTATTTATAATATTTTTATTAGCTATGAAAAGCTTAGTAAAATGTTGCAATTAATTATAATTTTTCAGTTTGAAAACCTCTAAATTTATATGCTACATACATACTATACCAATATAATAAATGTATTATCCTAAATAAATAATCGTGTAGAATTTTTTGGCTTAGGGCACATGACTGGTATAAAGGTTCACGTGGTAATATTTTTTAACTTTTAATTTTATCTCTTCTAAGATCATAAAAAGGGCGCTCCGTGTTCTCGAAAATAATTATATATATTTTTTTATAATAAAAACGGAGCCTTTTAAATTCCAAAATGTGAAGGATATATATACTGTCATGTATATCTAGAAAAACCTTTTATCAAAAACTTTTTCTACCACAACATATGACATAGTAAAGCTCAGATTGCTGAAAGTTTACGGCGTCCACGGCTTGGTTCGTTTTTAATTTAGACCGAACACATTTTATAAAAGCTTATATTTTAATATCGTACCTTCGAACCGCAAAACTTTTGTTTACGGGCCTAACTTTGTCGAACTAAAACTGGAGGTTTTCCATTTGAGCTTTATGATACACAGTTATTTTATGGAATTTTTTTATACACATCACATAAAAATATTATGTCTAAACATGTATTTATGTCATATAATCGCTAGGACTTATAAAACTTTGTTACAAAGTAACTTTGTGTTTTATTGAGTTTGAAATATGTTTTATTAGAATTTTTACCTGCCACGTGTATACCTATCTCGTTATACATATTTTTGTTTGAAATTGAGATTGCATTCGGAAATGACTTTTCCATGAGCATGGTAAAAGGAAAAGCTATTACTAGCTAAAATGCAAGTTATGTAATATACTTAAAACAGGATTCAATTTTGTGCAAAAATATAAAGAAACTTATTATATGATAATTCTTGAATTTATAATTATTAAACCATCTAACTTTATGGATAATATTTGCGGCATAACCTTTACTAAGATGCAATTTATCTTTCTCGACTAATTGATCTCTGGAGAACATCTCAAGGGATGTATGTCTCAAGTTCCGTTATTAATCCACTGTTTCAGTATTAAAACGAATATATCCCCTAAGTAGCAATCATTACAGGAATATTTACACTGATATATTTTGAAGTTTAATTATATAATATCATCCTCATGCAGGATTATCATGATCTTCCTCGCACAAATAGATTGTCTTGAGATTAATTAACATTGGCACCTGAGATGAGCGCGTCGTCTGCCCTTCTTTAGTTATATGAATGCTCTTGCTCGTGATACAAAATTAGTATTTAAAGTAATAACGTAGTAAATTTGTTCAATTTTGAACTCAAACTATTCAGAATGATCTGAAACGTGAAGGAAACATAAAAGCCAACTCGGATTTTTGACATCGATATATTAATCAATATAAATAATATTATAATTAATATAATAAAAATAAATAATCATGTTACTAGCATTATTTATATAATATACCAGTATATCATAATCCATTAGATACAATTCTTTATTCTATTTTATCATAATGCCTCGCACACTTGCAATTAGTAAGATAAACGCTAATATTTACATAAAATATAAATTATCCTGCAAAATGTTTCGTATTATCATAATATCACGTTGTGCTTGATTTAATAAAAACAAAACTGAATTTGTACGTGCCCGGTTTCCTTAAATGTCGTTTTCTGCTTTTTTGCTGGGCCTATGCAAAGCAGAAATAGCTATTAGAGCTCTTGGGATGAATTATTCAAGCCGGCCACAACAGAGGAAACAGAAAATATAGAAAATAGTAACAAATTTTATATAGAAATTTATATGTATACTTGAAAATTAAAAATTATAGTTAGTCTTATAAGTTTTCATGGGATTGGCACAAAAACGAAATTAATATTTTTTGGAAATTTTTATGTATTAAGTATACATTTGAATAAAAACGGTTCAAATTAGTTATAGCTAGTTTAATATATTTTAGAAATATGTTTTTGGATTCAAAAATAATTAAAAATTATAAATTCAATAATATAAGGCATAAATTCAAAATTTTGTTTTAGACAAGTCCAATTTTGGTACTAAAATTCTCCCAACTTTATGTATTTTTTAAAACCATATATTTATTTCAAAATGATTTATTTATGATACAGCATATTTTATATATCTTTAGAAACATTAAGATATTTTTTTCTGTACATATAATTAAAAATTCATAAACCGTTATGTATACATGTTTGTCTCTACATATTTACGAGATTATATAGACATTTATTCATACATAAGATATAAAACCGTTTATTGGCCATAATTTCGAGACTGTATCTCATAAACGATAAAATGGTGAAAGACTCTTAAATTATGATATATTTTGGCATATCTAAATCTGACGCTTTCGATAAATTATGCTATTAGTTCTATTTTACGACAGCAGTTATTTGAGATGTCTAGAAATCTGTTTATTTTGACATAAAACGTAAATGTAATTTAGGACTTCTTGGAAAAATCTCTATCGTGTATAAGAAGAATATTTTTATTTATATTCCCATAGCAGAAATAAACTGATGATCATATTTTTATACGGGTAAATAAACCGTAAACACATAATTATATATAATTAATAGTATATGTATATGTATATAAAATTCCATGTCCTCTTAGCGACTAAAAATAGAACCATATTCTCCATCTTTCAATAGCCTTAGGCCATCACTTTAATCTGCTAATACACGAAATGTACTTATGAATAATTAAATATTTATTTCATCTGTACATGAATTATGATACAGAATAAATGAAATATCACAAACTTCAAAGATTTTATTTACACCATCAATTTCAACATATTTCATTATTTGCCTGTTTAATTCACTCACATTTACAATTAGATAAATTCCTCTGAATTGAGTTTTAAAAAAGAATTTATTTAACTTGAATTTTCTATTATCACAAATAAAGAATATAAGTTTGTTTCTTCAGCTATACTCATTTTTTATTCATATCAATCTGTTTATCATCTGGAGTATAATTTCATATAGTGTAGAGAAATAATCATTGCATACACTTCAAGTAATAACTCGTGCAGTAATTGCAATTAAATACGTTTACCATTCAAAATCTAGATTAATTCGTATTACCAATGAGTGAAATTTTGCAATAACTATGTTCATTTCCGAAACGATAATAATTCATTAATGCGCAATTCTATTTCTCGATTATTGATAATCCCATATAAACTCTCCCATTGACCCTCTATGTAGCGATTATATATTGAATTTCCATGCTACGGTAATTGTCTCTATTGCATGTTCGGAAGCAGCAAATTAAATTAATCACATATGCAATATGTGTGTTTCACTTGTTATATAAATTTTGTGAAATAATCCGATTGCATTTCATTTGTAATATTAAATAAAATCAACTTTCCGTGAAGTATTATTTACTTTAATGCTCTTCATTTGTTTACAAATAACGAATTATTATGGAGCTGCTGAAAATTCTCAATATGTTACACAAATTTATATACAAGTACGTTTAATAAATCTTTTCATCTTTGAGTGCTGTTTATGTTAACAGAATTTTGTGTCTTTGCGAAAACAACCTTTAGCCATTTTTTATGTTGTTAGTGAAAACATGTATGCGATCTTGTTGACACTGTTTGTGTGCAAAACCTTCTAATTTTTTCTCGTAATTGCGAAAACTTTGTCGCGTTGTATAACCCGACGAAATTGTTTGCATAGCTTTATGTAAACTATTTTTTATGAGTAGATATATAATGTATATACACCTAAGTCTGTTTTTACACGGAGATTGGTTCCAGAAGAAGCCGTGTAAAAAAAAACGTGTAAAAAAAGACATTGATCTTATACAAAAATGGGTGATTTGTTCCTAATCTCTAAAACCTATTAAAATTGGTGAAAAACAAGAATTTTTAAGAACAAGAATTAAATTAGTGCTATTCACATTTGCTTTGACCAGTAAAAATTGTTTGTACGCGCTAAAAGGGAATTCACTTAAATCTTTGAGCTAGTGTTCGTAAACTATCGATACTATCGATGGTTTCAGACTTTTTTCTTTCATAAATACTTTTTTTGTGATATGAACATACTTCGCAAAAATTTAATTTGACAAAAAAAATTTAGGTACATAAAATTTCAAATCGTGTTAAATGGAATAAATTCGTGTAAAAAAATTAAAAATATTCAATTTTCAAACCGTGTTATATCAAAACCGTGTACAAAAAGACCGTGTAAAAACAGACTTAGGTGTACATATAACAAATATCAACACTATATTAAACCAAATCATGATAATCGGGATTTCAGTGAAATTATAAGATATATATATATATATATATATATATATATATGAGTGAGTTCTTGAGGGCGATACATCAAACAAAGAATTTCTTTGTTTGATGTATCGCCCTCAAGAACTCACTCATATATTTCAACATCAAAATTAACTACTAAATCATATATATATATATATATATATATATATATATATATATATATATATTATTTTACGTAGCAAACTAAACACTCAGTACATTCAGCTTTTAAATGATGTTTTACTAGAACACTTGTCTAATAGAAGTGAAACAAAGTACCAGCTTTTGCATACAATATTTCTCCTGGAATAAATATTCAACTCGTGTCACATATAATATTCGTTTTATTTCTCTCGTATATATTTCTACTTAAGGTGTATATAAATCCTTTACATTATTGGTATCTGGAATACATTTTGTCATTCACAACGAGAATGATATAAACGTCATTTAGATTTTTATAACCGCGCGGCAGAGCTTTTAAATGTTTTATTGATCGTGACAGGATATTTGTGAATGGCTCATTTGGAAGTCATACGGATTTTATAGGACTTGAAATATAATGTATAAAAAATATCGAGAGGAGTAATATGTAATATGTTTTATAGGCACTTTTTCCTTTGTAAAGCCTGCACGTAAATAACTTCGAATACCACTTAAATAAAATATGAGCACCTTCTGAATAAATGTCAAATTTTAACTGTGCAATAAAGCTTTCATATTACACACACACACATATATTTATATATATATATATATGTATATTTCTCTACTTGTCTACCAGAATTTTTGCGTTTTGCAGAAAAGTTTACGAACCATTCCCTGTATTATGATAATCTTCGAGATACGTCAATATTGATATTAAAGAAGCACGCCAGCCAGAAAGTTTTCTGTAAATCTTTTCCCTTTATATCTTGTCGTACTTCGTATGCTATAACATTAGGTTCTTGGAAAAAGTATGCTATTCGAGCCAAATCGTCTTCTAAAGTAGCGTCTGCAGCTGATATTTAGTGGTAAACATCGATTTTCTAGAACGTATATAGTACTACACTAAAATTTTGGGATTTTCTTGCTCAGCATTGCAAATTATTATTACATCTACGAAAGTAGATAAAAAGAATCTGTATTTTCATGAATATTTATAATTTTTCTCTACACATTTTTCAGTTGTTCGAATTTCATACGTAATTATGAATTCGCGAATTCGCTGTATTTATTGAGAATGAGAAAGAATAATTGTTCAAATTAAAGAAACAATATTTGCATTAAATATTTGTTTCTGGAACCTTGTTTTGAAATTAGTTGATTATTTTGAATTTGACTTATGTTTTAAAGCACTCAATACGTTTGATTTCATTTAAGTTTGTTTTATTTTATGTAAATTATTATTTATTGTTTATAGTTTATCGTACTTATTATATAACTTTTCCATACAATTTATATTTTATAGTGATATTTATGAGGAAACGTTCATTATTTATAATTAAAGTTTCTGTTTACTTAAACATATTAATATGTAGCATTCCATAACTCAAGATGAACTAAAGTTTTCAAACTCGTAAAATTTAAATTTATTTCAAACTAGCACTAAGAAGTCTTCTAACTTTGCTAGCTAGCACTCCATCTACATATGCACTTAAGTGAACTTCAACTTATATTATAGAGAATTCATTGCTCCAGGAATCTTCCATCTAATTTCTAGGAACAGAACTTCAAAGACACATGATTAAACTTTTCAACATTTGATTCTGTTCTTTGCATCATTAATGTAATTGCTTTTTTTTGTATATTTGTTTTTGCACTGCAAATTGACAAAATTTTACAAATAATTTTAATCATTCAATTTGGCGGTGAAATATTATTTTAAGAAAAAAAATCATTGTAGCCAAAATACACCGTGTGCAATATGTTGCTCATAAATTTAACTACCATGGTCTACTTTTAATATTTCCTTTTGCAGATAATTTATTAATATATTAATTAAACATAAATAAGTAGTAATGAAATCAAAATTTTGCTTACAAAATCATAAAGTACTTATTCAAATAAATTATTTAACTACAATTACAAATACAGTGTATTTTATGTAATACATGATATTACCGAACTTTAATTTCGTTCAAGAAATTTCAACGTATGACGTATGATGCCTTCTAGTAGATGATGTTCAAATGAGATACCTGTTTTTTAGTTTTTTTACCATTTATTATTTTTTTGTGGAAAACGGTAACATATAAAATATATGGTGAATAAGTTACAAATCAAACACCTGGTATCTTATATTTTTTACAACTATTTTAGGCACAATTAACTATATGCAATCAGTTAATGACTAAAATATGTTGTAGCTAGGATATAAATTACATAATACATTTCTTAGCTTTCCTTAAAAAAAAATAATGTTTATAATTTTTTTACAACAAATTTTAAAGTATAAAATTTATTTAATGTAATTTATAAATAAAGCTGTAGGTTTTTCAGTTTTCCTTAAATTATATTGCCAATCATTATCAAAATGATACAAGTAGCACGTTGTTCAACATTCAAAACAAATATTGTTTTCGAAATTTCACTCATCATGTAATTGTGTTTGAAGAACTTCATATAATTTAAATTAACATACATTCATTGACTGCTTGCATTTTTTTACTTTTTCGTTGGCGATATAATCTCATTCTTTGAACAGTTGTAATATCTGTCTTGCCGAAAAAATATTTTCCATATTAATAACTTTAAAGACTTATAGAAACTACGAATAATATATAAATAATTTCTAATCAATAAACTTACGTTTAGTACACGGCACAAATGTTTAATTTGTTTTATCATTTTCAAAGAACAGGGTAAAATATTCTTCTGATTCAGGTATTTTTCATTAAATCAAGATTTGTACTACGATGTAACTTCAAAATGTTTATCTATGCCGATTTCCTTATTGATATCGGTACGCATACAACGTTGATGCTGGTACCCATACAACGACAGATCTCTATTCACATACACGACGACTAATCACAATCGACCCGTATAAAAATGATATCATCGAGAGCGAATGACGAATCATTGGCACTCGACTCTTATCTTTTCTTTACCGTAACGCACTTCCGTTGCATTTGTACGGTTTTACACCCTAGTCGCGCTTAAAGAAGTTTTACTTCAATAAAATACCTGGTTTCTTAGTTCTCCTTAATAAACTATTTCCCATCAAAAAGCATTCATTTTCCCATAAAACACTCCTTCAGAACCAGTCCACTTGACATAAATACTGCTACGCAGAGGGCATAAACGGAGCGAAACACAACGTGACTGGTGGTCAGACAAAAACGTCTGACGAGTTGCATCAGGCGAGAACAATTTGTTTTACTTCCATTCCGTTGTTAGAAAACAATTGTCATATTCAACGTACATGAAAGTTGCAGACTGGTGATAAATGGAGTGGCCACTACAGCTGGCCTTCTTTATGGTTCGGATAGTTTTTTTATGATGATGTACTTGGGAAAAATATTTTCGCTTTTCCATTATCAGGATAATTGAGAGTAGGCTGTTTGGTGAAATGGTTATTGTATACTTATTAGTATTATTAATACTGCGTAAGTGGCGTTTTGATTTAATACAAGTAGCATGAACCATCATTATATTATATTTGGAAAACACTTTTCGTGGAACTGTAGTATTAGCTAGAAGATCAGTAAATTAATTTTTGAAAAAGAAAGTTTAAATTTTGACTTACATACACATACTTATTTCACGTTTAGTGTTTAACGATTGAGAATTACTTGAACAAGATTATTACTAGCAAATTGGATTTTCTAGCTCAAACATGAATTCTTGTTGAACGGCTAAATTCTGTATCAAATTTGTATTTCTAATATATGTCTTTTTTGCATTTTTGTTTGCAGTTAGTATCTGTATTAGATTTAGATTTAAATTCAGATTTGGATTTAGATTTATCAGATATACAATTCACAATTTTACAATTAAATAACAAAACAACCAAATATAAAATACAAATAGAGGAGTGCTAAACTAATTTAATTTTGTGTCTTGATTTTATGAAACTTGATATTACGTCTTCGTTTAGAGCATCTTCAAAAGTTGAGGTCCTGTATATCCATTAATTCGCAGAAATTATTAAAAAGTTTAGAAGCTTTTCTAAAAAAAGGAGCAGTACCAGAGACGAAGAAAAATATTTCACAGCTAAGTAATACTCAGTTATAGCCAAAAATTTCTGTATTTGTAAGATATCACATATAATTAGTAACAATAGATATTTATAATATGAAGGGGATGGTCACTGTATTTCTTGAAGTCAAAATTAATATATTCAGAAATGTCATAAAAACTGTTGGCTTTTAGTAAATTAATCAAAACGTTGTAGTAACGTAGTATTAAGCTTAAAAGTCGATCCTTTGATAGTTCTATTCCCTGTGAAATAGTGGGAATTAGACATGGAAGATAAATTAAAATACTCGAGATTATTTTTTATAAAGAGAAGTGTAATAAGTAGGAATATGTTAGGAACGGTAAGAATGTTATACTTCTGAAAAATATTTCTACAACTTGTCATCGAGTTAAGAGAGAACATGATTCTTAGTACTCTTTTCTGAAGTTTGAAAACATGTTTTAGTTGAAGTTTTAAAAAGTGATTGTAAAATGAACTATTAGCAGTAAATACAAACACGAAAATTGTATACAATATTACTTCATATCAAAAACAGCTATACATTGTTTTGCCAGGGGTATTATTATTATAATTCAAAGTTATTTTCTATTGAAAGTACATGAACAGTTTCAAAACACCTGCAGACTAATGTTACTTGAAATACAGCATTATAGAAGTCAGATAAATAGAATTTCTGCTCTATTTATATTTTCATTTTATGTCATTTATCTAAATATAAAATAGCAAAATATCACATAGAAATATAAAATTAAAAATACCATGAATACGGTTCTCAAGTCGACCCTACTTTGTATATCGTCTGCGCAGTCATAGCAGAGCCTTCACCTGGGAATTTCTCTGCTGTCAAATTAAGTCTCGTCAAGCTAGTAAGGTAGAGAAACCTTGATCAAAATATTGAGTTTCAAATATTTAGATGAGAATATAGTATTCTATTCAAGTATTTTCAAAAAACAATGAACAAAATTTAGAAACTAGTTGGTATTGGTATTTAGCCTTGAGGCAAGTTACATGAACTTCCCGACATGTGTAAATAATCGACTTAATCAATAAAAAATAAATTAATTTATGAGTGATTAAAAAGTATTCCGAGTGGTTTATTACACATCATTGAAAACGAACGAACACGTTAATTAGGAGTATTTTCAAAAAGCAACTTTTCAAAAATCAACATTTATTATATTTGAACCAGTTTCCGTAGGATTTTAATGGTTTAGTATGTATATTAAGACCAAGTACTATATTGTTTTTACCAAGAAAATCGTCTAATTTTAATTTTAGCTAACGTCAAAAAAACTACTAATTTTCTCAAACTTTGATGAATTTTTAAAATTAAATCACTTGTCGTAAGGCCGTAATATTACAGTAAGCTCTATAAGACCATGATATATCGCTAAAAAAAATCCATAAAAATCGGCTTAAATTTTTTTTCAACAGTTAATTACAAGAAAACGTCTCGGTAGATTTTCACCTAAAACTAATCAGTACCATTCCCAACTAATATAATATCTTTCGAACAGTTTTTGATTTTTTAAAATCGGTTCGGTAGGATGAGCTTAAATGTGGATAAAAAGTTTAACACTTTTTTTCAAATTACAAAGAAACGGCTTGGCAGATCGTCGCACAAAACTGACAAACGATAGTCCATCGAAATACATAGAATGGCTTTTAAATTTTTTGAAATCGGCCAGCCGTTTTCAAGAAAACGTCGATTTACGGCAAAAAATCTGTTCACATACACACACACATACTTTTTCCAAATTAGTCTCATTCGATCAGAATGGCTTGAAACGTCGAGAAACATAAAATTGGCGAATCGGATTTTTTTATGAAAACATAAACTTCTCCTTCTGGAAGTAAATTATTGATATAGATCTATATATTGGAATTTATCATTGTTCAATATTAGATGCATGCGAAATAAACCAACGTCAAAAAAATATAATTCTTATTTTAATCCTAATAAATAGAACATTAATAGGAAAAGAGTTTATTGGAACTTCAATAGGGTTATCAGAAAAGTTTGCTGCGGGTACTTTAAAACTATTCTAACCAGGAAAAAAATACTTATGCATTTATATTGAACAAACATCTTTAATTATGGGTCATTTACTGTGGGTCAAATTTGATCATAGATACAAAGCTATAATCTATTTTACTGTAAATATTATTTATTTACCATTATTATTTTTATCTCCAATTAGCAACTTTAGCGACGGCGACAGTATAAATCGCAGATGCAAAGTATTCCTAATAATAGTCAAAGTTAGGCCAAACTAAATTAGTTTTGTTGGTAGTTATACCCTCGGACGTGATCTCTCTATAAATATCATAAAGCAATTTCACGTACATGTTCAAAAGTTTCTTTAATAGAGTTTGGGCTAAATGTTGGGTATTACAATAATGGACTAATGTTTATTCAATAGTTATATGCGCAATTCAGAAACGTTGCGCTGAGTTGTGTTTATATAATATAATAATAATTTGGAAACGTGCTATGGGGATGTGCAATTAGTTTTGCCTTTGCTATAGATGGATAACTATAAAATCAAATTCATCCCAAGAAACTTTAACAATATGCAGAATATCTTTGTAATTAGTAACTCCTCATTCGCCATGTTTACTGTTATTCGACCAACTCATTTATTAATTTGGCACTGATGAATGATGCATGTTCTAACGAAAGGTAGAATAACAGTTCGACTATAAATTATTCGCACTAGCATATCGTTTGTAAGACTCATTGTTAATTGACTAGTTTATCATTTGAACAAAATATATTCTGCAAAATGTTATTTGTGAAGAGAGAAAACTAGGTTATATAAACATTGAATGGAGATACAAATGAGGTAAATTATCCAAGAAGGGAGGGATGTCAGATATATAATTTAAAATGCAGTTGTTATAAATTTAAATTCAAATTCAACTTAAATAGAAAAAAATTGTAATATAAAATAGAAATAAAAGTAAGATGTTTCTGTAGATAAATTACAAAACACAAAAACAAATACAAAATGTAAATTCACATATCTAAGTGCTCCTATAATCGAATCAAAGTATATTTTTTTATTCAACACAATAGTCTATAACTGGTGACCCCAACCCCATTATTTAATAATCAAATATACTTTTTCAAAATATTTTTGTTTATGTGTGTGCACGTTTTCAATTTACATGAAACATGTTTCGTAATATCAGTAAAATTTAGGTTTGAATTTGTACGACGTATACTCGTATACTGTATTTTTCTGACAGTAAAGCAGACGAACATATATGGCGCATATATGATCAGAATAAAAATAAATCATTTTACAACCTATGTACTGTGTGGCGGATTTTCGTGTACAACTGTATATATGATCAGACATATGATAATGATTATGTAAGTATTTAAAACAATTTTTATATTTGCAGAAATCTAATTATCATATTTATACTAATTATCATATACAAATCACCGCAAATTTTTACAGATAACTTATCTCGAGCAGCAAAAAAATTGATCTTTATGTTTATATTATTATTATATTTATTGATTTTTTTTATTTGCTTATCATCATATATCTTTGTGGGCTATAAGAGTAGCTCCAGGAGCACTTAAAAATACAATTTTAATAATACATATTATCATAATACAAATATACTAATATATGATATAACAATATATAAAACAATACGATTTATAACATAACAATACATAACACAAAATAAAAAAACAATCTAATTCTTAACGGTAAAACTAAATTATCTATGATGGAAATAACATATTCGTTAATTGTTTTGCTGATGTATTGTGAATATCGATATCTTTATTAATTTAGTTGAAATTAGAGGACTATAGGTGAGTTTAATAGAGCATTAGTCTTAGAAATAGTATATTTGAAAAACGAAAAAAGTTGGTCAAGAATTTGAGGGCAATCTATAGCATAATAGGAACAATATACAGTCAGTGAAACGACATGTAGCAAGAGATTTCATTTAATAAAAGATGAGAGAATTCATTTAATAAAATATTGTGGTCGAAGCACGCTCAGGGTGAATTTTGTACGTTTTAAAATATTGATATTTTAGAAATTTTCTTTGACCCTTTTCTATTGCATCTGAGTTATTGTTAAGATCCATATAATACTTTAATTTTGAACGTACAATTGCATAGTATATGCTAGTTAGTGACAGATTTAATTTTTTTTACAGTTTCTTTATATGATTTCTAATGATTTTTGCGTATAGTTACAAATTATAGTTATGTGATCTGTATAGGTCAAACTAGAATCAAATAAAATAAAAGTCTATATCGGATATTTTATAATATATGCTTCATGGGCTCATATATCGAATATGAGGTTGCTGTGTCTATCGCAATATAAAGTTTATATTAAAGTAATAAAATATGCAAATAATTTATAACACGATATAAGTTTTTTATTTTCTTCACAAGGGTATGCGTTACTTGCATTCGTCGCCCCTGAGAGCGCACGGCGCTTTGACGTCGCGCAATTGCGTCATAGACGCTCGATGGGTCCTGAAGATCACAGACTACGGGCTTCCGTCTTTCTATGAGGCCCAAGGAATAGTACCGCACCAAAAATCAGCAAGAGGTAAGTTGTCTTTTTCATTCACATATTTTTTTATGCACATGCTTAATAATCTCTATTTAATACTCAAGGGGGTTGTTTGTTTTTTTTTCGATTTTGAGATTTTTTATATTATGAAAGCTAAAAACCTAATTATTAAAATATATAATAAATTTAAATATAATGTAAATATATGATTAAATATATATATATATATATATATATATATTTTGTAGAGTTTCGAACAAGAATCCAAAAATAATACAAAATAAAAAACAAGAAAAGTTTTTAAAAAAACAATTTCTTTATTTAATTATTTGTTTATTGTCGACGTTTGCTAAAATCTCATCAAGATCATGTTTCTTGACAGATGTCCTGAAGATGGAACGTACCTAGTTCCGAAACGTCGACAATAAACAAATAATTAAATAAAGAAATTGTTTTTTTTAAACTTTTCTTGTTTTTATTTTGTATTATTTTTGGATTCTTGTTCGAAACTCTACAAAATATACACAAATCCAAGACTCTACCATTCAATATATATATATATATATATATATATGTAGCGGGTTGCCAACACGCATAGCGGCTTGTCAACACGCATCACATGTCTCTGGACAGATTGGCCCATATAGTGACAGCACTGAGAAAAACAAAAGGAAATTCAAGTGTCAGATCGGACACGGTTTTTGTTTCTCCCTATTAGTTTTTGCCAAAATGTATAATTCTTGAAACCTTTCTTTTCTATTATAAATAAGAAAATACCAATAACGTTTTATTAATGATCAGTATGACAACACATAGTGTCGTGGATATTAATCATATATAAAATAAACGAAATATAAATAATATTTTATGGAATTTATTATTACTACAATTTGGATAATATTGGTATTAATATGGAGGACTACTACACCTCCATATATATATTATATGACGTGTTCAATCAATTTGCACAAATTCCAAAAGTAGCCACAATCCATGACGTTCCAAACGTGATATGAAATCTAACGATCTCATTCAAAATCAATTAAATTTCGAATATAGAGCTTTGTAGAACACATTGCAATTAAGGTCATTCCCTGCAAATAACCTTATGATTTCATATTAATGACTGAGTTTTGCGCAGTTGTTCTACGTACCATTAATCATATGTCACGTCGTTAGAAAAATATTTATACTGGACAAATGAGGGTGTCAGATTTTGTAAACATGTTTATCGCATATAGAGCAACCTTCATAATAATTCATCTTTTTTGTAATACATAGGTGGTAATTAATTTTTTCTCAAAATAATATATCACGTTCTTCATACCTGTGTTGTGAAAATATGATAGATCCCATGATTGTTAACAATGGCTTTACGTATTAGAAAAATTGTGATATATTAAAAATATAATATCAAACTCCGTTTGAGAATGTCGGGTAGTTAAGTATAATCTACCTAGTTTATAAGATTATTATTCTACAAAAAAATCATTATATAAATTAAAACTTATTATATTATGTCTGTGCATAATAATGTTTTTATTCAAATTACTGCAATACAATTTTTATGAAAGTTATTTATCTTCAGTACTAATGCAGTTTCCACATAATTAACAAAATTTAGTGCACCCACGCTGATGGCAAAGCACAAGATAAACCTGATGCAGACCATATTTTGATAAAATTAATTAAATTTTGCACGCAAAATCAAATTAGACTTGACCTATCTAAAAAAATATTTGTTTTGAATAAACCATGTAAACGAAGACATATATGATGACATATGAGCTGTGGGCAGACCAAGCCTAAAA
>NW_020538219.1:0-16806 GCF_003426905.1 Ctenocephalides felis
CATTCCGTTGTAATGTATTTCCACAAATTATCTGTAATATCAGTACGCAAGCAATTATTTCAACGATTGTCTACCAAATAGAATTTTGATAATGAACATTGTTAAACGAATTCCATATCATAGAATGTATTTACCGTAAGGTAACGCAAGGTATTCCAAAAATGCAATCACCGCTGGAAATAAAGGTATAGAGAAAGTGTCTAGGAGATAAAAATCAACATAAAATGTTCGATTTAAAATTGAGTTGCTTGATATATTGCTGTATTATCGTCAGTAAAGTATAATTTATTTGTAATTAAAAAAAATGCAAAAAAGAATATTTACTTCCTCAGAGCACTTCTGCCTTATTTCACAAATCAATAATGAAACGAGAGATTGAAGATTAATACGTACAAAATGTTAAATCTTTGGAGTACACGTGTTGGTATACTAGAATACATGATAAAATTTAGATGCTAGATTTTGTTTCATTGTGAGCATGTTCCTAAATAAAAAAAAGTTGTATAGGTATCATGAGTTTATGCTTCGTGTATTGTTGTTACATATCGACATGAATGTGTTTTGTTAATAACTTTGTTTAGAAAATTATGTTAATTCAAACCAATCATATAATACAATACATCAGGAAAATACTATTTAAACCACTTCCCATACGTTAAAGAACAAATTTAAAATAATGGCAAAACAAGATCTCTTATGGGTACGATAAATCATTCCTGTATGACCATAAAACTTTTCTTTTTAAAAAAGCATTGTTCATGAAAAGTGCATAATAGGTGGATGGCTAATTTAAAATATAGAAAGCTAAATAATTTCAATGAGCACAGACCATGTCTGCAAACAATTACACATGCCATTTAATAATCGCCATAATAACTCTCGACGCGGCGCAATTAATGTGATAATTCTTATGATTGCAGAGGCCTTTCTGTGATATGAACGTGCGACATTCGTTGTGACATGGAGAACATATTGTCTTCGCGAGCATTGCGCCAAGAAAGCTTCTCAGAGCCTTGAGATTGTGAGCTACATCCTTCTAACTAATGGTAATAACATAATATTTCAGGCATTGTAAAATTATCACATACAATAATGACACGGTTTTTGAATATTTCGAATCGTACTTTTTTCAAAACATTGTATAAAACTTGTAAAAATAAAAGAGATTGAATGGTTAATGTGTAGACAGTCCTAATTATCCATAGAGAACTCAACTCAAAGAGAATCAAACCAATGTAGACTTACGGCCTAGAGTTGTGGAAATATGTGCCTCTCAATCCAATTTAGTAATAATTCAGAGAGCACAAACAAAAATATTAAGAACAATACTTAACTCTCCTTGGTGCGTCACTAATCAGACTACCTAAAACTACATAAAAATGAAGCTGTTCACAAGCCAATAAAAAAACAGACTACAAAACATCGAAGCAGATTCGAGATACGCGCAAACCAGACTATAAAGTACATTCTATTACTTCAACAAAACATAAGAAAATAGCCTTTTGATATGATAATGCCTTACCATACCAATTCGTCGAATAAGGTAACATATTGGAAGCAACACATACTTTCAAAAATAGCTCTAGTAAAAAATAGAGCTAAGAAACTCTGCTGGCTCATAGGAAACAAATCCAAATTACCTATTGAAAGCAAGCTACTAATATATAAAACAATAATAAAGCCTATATGGACCTACGGTGTGGAATTATGGGGATGTCTCACATTGATGCAATTCAACGAGCTCAATCAAAAAATTCTTAGGCAGATCGTAAACGCTCCATGGTATGACAGTAACAAAATTATTCATGACGACTTGAACATACCATTTGTAAAGATGTAATTAGCAGTACCAGTCATCGCCATTTTGAGAAGTTGGAATCCCATCCCAATGAAATAGTGAAACATCTTCTTGAAGAACCCCGATCTAGGAGGCTCAGAAGAAAAGTTCCAATTGATTTGAAGATAGATCAATTTCGATAAAGACCAGACTCAGCCCTTGATATATACCTCAGCTAGATTAGTTGACCACTCAATGGAGTGGCATCTATTGTAATTTTTAAAAATTCAGCCAATTTATTTATGTGTGTGTATGACTGTGTGTAAATATGTTTGCTGTGTGAGTGAGTACAAATATAAGCACAATAGCTCATAGAATTTTGTAAATTCTGATTGCTGTTAAATAAAGTATATATAACATATTGAAAGATAGATCAATGGGTCTTACGTTAGTTTAACACTATCCGTTATCCGTTAAGTTTATACAAATATTTTTATTATCGGATTGCTAAATAAAGTTATTTTAAAAAGTGTTATAAAAATAGCAGTGAAATCTGATAATTATTGAATCAACTGAGAAATCATGATGATAACTTATATTTTTTTAATTTGAAGACTAATTTAAGAGCATCATCTTAATATGTACGGATTTCATCATAATTATCGGTTTAAATTTAGATTTTTCTAATTAAATATACCAACTGCCCAGCAAATTTGATAATTTACAATTGTCAGTTGTACAAAAATTATTATATTAAAATATTGACCGGTTGGAAAAACAACTCTATTGATCAATAAATAAATTATAACAATATACTAAGAATATTATTTTATTAATTATTAAAATTTATTTCTCATCACAGATCAATGTTGCCTCATATCAAATGGCCATTTTCCTTTCTATAACAGTTTTCTGGAAGGCTTTAATTTAACAGCATCATCTTAATATGTGCAAATTTCATCATAATATTCGTCAGTTGTACAAAAGATATTATATTAAAATATTGACCGGTTGGAAAAACAACTCAATTGATCAATAAATAAATTATAACAATATTCTTAGAATATTATTTTGTTAATTATTAAAATTAAGACGCAAAAGTTCTCATCACAAATCAGCGTTGACTAATATCAAATGGCCATTTTCCTCTCTATAATAGTTTTCTGTTAGTAAAATTTATAGATGTTTTCCAGGTTTCTGTCAAATAAATTTGGAAATATTTCATCTATATCTAGTTATTTCAGTATCGACAAAAACAATTTAGATAGACAAGAGTACTTGCATTTAGTACGCATTAACAATTTTACAAGTCGATAATCTGTTGCATGATGTTATTAACAGACACGCTAACAAAAACGCGATAAGGGTAATTATGAATGTCATTGAAATTCTGAAGGAAATGAATTATTATAAAAACTTAAAAGCTGAGGATAATACAAAAAACGCAGAATAAAATTTTGGAACATGAACTTGTTATATGTTGTATCGATGATGAGATTTCCAACTCCGTTATATTGTCGATGATGCTGATTCAGATCAGATTTAGTTCTAGACACATGTCTCGCATTCAATTTGTGATCATATTGCTCTCCAAGAAATCTGCTGTCTTATAAATTATGAATTGTGATCGTTGTGCAAATCGTTTGTTATACGCTTTCTCGTATGTCATTGCGGGATTTGTCCTCCGCCACGAATTACATGCGCGAATGAACCCACGAATCGCTTAATGTCGATTCGAAGGCAATTCTTATACGAGATGTTTATTACTGAACATTTAAGATGTATATCGAGTGGAAAAAATCACAAAAAAGGAATTGGATATTGAGGTATATAAAGCAAATCCGATGCCATTTAATACAACTGCATGAAGTAAAATAAGTTTAATTTAACTTCAAATTTAAATTTCATACATTTACATGTATCTTTTAGAAATTTGTACAAAAGTTGGTAAAATAATTGTAGAAATTTAGTATAAAATTTTACTACAAACAAATTTCATTTTTCATGAGAATCACGGTACCCATAGTCGTATGTAGGAAATGCAATAGCGGTATACCGGTATACCGAATTACCGGTAAACCGCCTGATTTTTCGGCGGTAATTTTACCGGTATTTATTCCAAAAATACCGGTATTTTCGGTATTTTTACATAAGCGCTATTTGACACATAATACCCCAAAGTTTGAATTTCTCGAAACAAATTTATCTTTAAATTCCATAATCGCATAAACAGCTATATCTTCAAGTGATTCTATATGATAACCAAATGTCAAATATTATCTCAACTCGTCATTAAACTGAATATTTATTGCTTTCCAAAGGGCTTCATATCATATAAATAAAATTGGACTGATAGATAATGATGTTTGTTTCATCTTTTGTAAAAATGTAACGGTTTATTAAGTGATATTTGCCCCAAAATATTTTATATCATACAGATTACCCCTGCGTAATCTTTATTTTTTCTAACTTTATACATAATAATTATGATAATTAATAAATAATTTTGCTTCTTGTTATAATTATAAAATATTATTTTTTGAAAAGGTTTCGAAGTTTGAAAATACTCAACAATTTTAATAACTTATTATTTATCTCGACAAAGAATCCGATCTTAAATTAGTATAGAAAAATTATTTTTTAAAAATATTGGAGATTATGCTAATTTAAGACATCGGATACAGACAATACAGTTTATTATAATAATGCAATATGATCTTTTATGAGTTTTTGGCCTTTCTTACTCATGAGTTTGCTTTTGGTGAAAAGTACTCAATATACTCGATAGTGATAATGAATTAATTAAATTTCATATACTTTTGTTAAAGTATTATTTAAAAAAATAAACTTATTGTTTTATTTTATTGTTTAGTTAAATATAGTTGTAGTTGTATATACATTTTTTTATATTTATACTAGTAACTTTCAATTTTCTTTACGTTTGTTTAATATAATAAAAATACCGGTAATTTACCGGTATTCCGGTTTTAAGATGAAAAATTACTGAAATGCCGGTATTGAAATTTTCCATCAGTATTGCATTCCCTAGTCGTATGAATATATTGTTTATCAGTTACAAAAGTACATCTTTTGACTCTTTGACTAACTCTTTATTGAAAACTTGTAGAAATTGTAATTATTCCATGAATAAAAAAAGAACAAAATATTAGAACATATAAAACAATAAAATGACCCTTTCCCATACAAAATAATGTAATTACAATAGAAACGCATAATCAATTTACTTAAACTCTATGAAACCTTTCTCAAAAATACCTATCCTCAGTTGAAATATCATAAAATAAACGTTTATTTACCACAAATTTTAGGTTATTTACGTTAACTGTGGTTTAAATGTACAATCTCTTATATCATTAGTTCCACTAACTGTAATATTCACTCTTCCAGAAAATTTAGCCGAAATTAATTCAGATTATAGACGCATATCCACAGACCTTATCGCGTATTACAGTTATGAAAATATTTATGTATATTATATTACCTATGCATAATGAAAATACTGTTGTTTTATGATAATTCGATAAATTGTATAATCAACAAGATGCAGAAAAAAATCAGGAACATTAAGCATTTAAATTGTATGATACTAAGGTCAATATATTACTATAAAATAGAGAAATCTAAATGCAATTGTTCAAGGTAATGTATAACAAATAGTTTCAATGCATTTATAAAATAACTTCATTTTTATAGCAGCACGTTTTACAGAATACAATTATTTGTAGAACAGAACCATAAAATTTGCAAGCTAGTACAATCACAGCATTATAATAACCGTATAATAAATCTATAAATTATTTTTGTAGAACAGATTTACGATTTTATGATGTTGTACTTAATTTGTTTCAATCAAAGCGTAAATAATATTATCGATATAATAATAATGAAAAATAGATTTTATAAGTGCAGACAAGGACAACGTGACGGTTCCGTGTGAAATAATTATGGAATTTATTAAGTAAAATGTAAATTTTGGCAAATTACCATAATTGTAACATTATCGACCCGCATGAAAAAGGTAACATGGTAAACTGATATACGGCTAATGTGGCCAATTAAATTAAAAAAGTCATGTTAAGAAAGAAAATACAGGTCTTTTAGCATTTATTCCCAGTCTCTATCAAAACCCAAACCGTTGCAGAGATTTACATCAATTATACAGAATCCAATGCTCTAAATTTTAGAAAAGTGATTCCCAAAGTGGTCTACATGGACCCCCAGGGATTCATGGCAACTTTCAAGAAGTCCAAGGCAGGGAAAACAAAATTTGGGGGTCCACGGCATATTTAGAAATGATTTAAACTTAAATGTTAGTATTGAGCGCGGAGCCAGCCACCCATCAACCTCGCATATCTCAAAAACTATTGAATGTTTCAACTCTAAATTTTAGTCAAATATTTAGTAAAGTGTAGTAACAATGTGTGTCAAGTTTCATCAAAATCAAATTATGCATTTTTAAAAACGTACAATCTCTTTCAATACTAGTATTGAGAGCGAAGCCAGCCACCCATCAACCTCGCATATCTCAGAAACTATTGAATGTTCCAAGTTTAAATTTTTGTCAAATATTTAGTAAAGTGTAGTAACATTGTATGTCAAGTTTCATCAAAATCGAATTATGCATTTTTGAAAACGTGCAATCTGTTGCAATACTAGTATTGAGAGCGGAGCTAGCCACCAATCAATCTCGCGTATCTCAAAAACTATTGAATGTTCCAACTTTAAATTTCTGTCAAATATTTAGTAAAGTGTAGTAACAATGTGTGTCAAGTTTCATCAGAATCCAATTATGCATTTTTGGTAACGGATAAACTGTTTCAATACTAGTATTGAGAGCGAAACCAGCCACCAATCAACCTCGCGTATCTCAAAAACTATTGAATGTTCCAACTTTAAATTCTATCAAATATTTAGTAAAGTGTAATAACATTGTATGTCAAGTTATCAAAATCGAATTATGCATTTTTGAAAACGTGCAATCTGTTACAATACTAGTATTGAGAGCGGAGCCAACCACCCATCAACCTCGCATATCTCAAAAACTATTGAATGTTCCAACTTTAAGTTATTTCCAGTTCCAGTAAAGTGTATTAACAATGTATGTCGAGTTTCATCAGAATCGAATTATGCATTTTTAAAACGGATAATCTGTTTCAATACAGAAACTATTCAATTCAATCGTTGAATGAAACATCGCAAGGGGTCCACGGCACAAACAAGTTTGGGAACCTATGCTCTAAAATATACTCAATGAGATTTGGTACATGAGCTTTTGCTTCATTTAAAATAAAAAGAATGTAACTACATGTTTTCAGCAAAGCAGTTATTTAATGTTAAAAAGCATTTTTATTCTTGATAAAAAAAATAAAATGTTGTCCATGAAAACGAGATTAAAAAGTGATCCTTTACATATGCATCACATCGTAAATTTATACAACACCGGCTTGCATGCACTTTTCACATTGTTAAAACGGGTTAAGATTATAGCCGCATAAAGTTGAACGAAACATAGAGCGTTATAACTCATATGAAATGGCCGAAAGAAATTTATGAGCATCGGTAGCAGCCGGTTCACCAGGCAAAACATGATATGTATATACTAATTTGACCCCTCAAAATTATTTGAACTTACTTAAAGAACTCGAATTAAAAACACGGAACTTATTACAATTAATTGATGAATTTATTATGATTTATCACTTACCCATTTCGCCGGGTTTTCCATATCCCTCAGGAACTATCGGTGCAGGTTTCCATCTCCTCAGCTTTTTAGCAGGATAATGTCCTTCTACCGGGATATCGTTATCATCCTCTCCGCCATCGGCAAAATCTTCTTCCGCTTCCGAGAACAGTTCAGCCTTATTGGCGACGAGTGCCTTTGGATGATCAATCTGCAACAAAAAAAAAATCATCAATTATTGTCTTGTTGGAGGTTAAAGTTGATAGACTATTAGTTCAACAAATATTATTATTCTAAACGTTTTAGCTTTAAAAACATTTTCTTTAACAAAAGAAACAATATACAAGGTACAACATATCAAGTACCTACGGTGACCATTTTTGATAGCATGTATTTTCATAAAAATGATATATCATTTCATTATATATGAAAACACGAGAATAGACACATTTAACCTAGTGAAATAAGTAACTCATTCGCAAAACTCGCTATTAATTGTATGAGCCATTGTAATGGATGAAAACGGAATTGCATGGCATTACGAAATAATTCATGCCACATTGCATTGTGAAAAAACTACTGTGAGTTCAATAGCATCGCTGTTTGTAACCTATTCGTAATAGAATAGTTTGCTAATTAGCAAATATTGAATCATTAAGCAATCTGTAACATGTAGTTGCAAAACGAACATAATAAATGCAATCGATGGCACTTTTCAAAACAAAGAGTAGATAGAAAATTATTGATTTATCTATACCTACATCAGAACTCAATATGCGAAATTTCTAAAGGAAAATGGAATTTTTATATATGTATATTATGAAAAAGATGTATTTGCAATCAATAATTAATAAGATGGCAATGTACATTTACAAAGAGATGCTAATTTAAATTTCTTTAGCATAAATTGTGAACAAAATTTAAGAAAGGTAATATACATTACAATCTATTCTTGAAATTTTCATTTCCAGAAAAATAAACATGTAACCGGGGCCGGTACTGGGTCCTCAGCGCCCGCATGCCATTATTTTTCTAGCGCCCCTATTAATTCAACTTTTGTAACAGTTAATCATTAAAATTATACAAAAATTTCATTCATTTTTTAAAATACTTTTTAATAAATCTGTGTTTAGTACACAAATGCAAGAAAAGTATATATTTCTTGAACTATATTATAAAATTCATATCCAAATCTCGTTTTGGCGCCCCCTAAGGCGTGCGCCCGCATTTTTGCATGCATTGCACTCAAGGTAGGACAGGCCCTGAATATGCCATCATGCAGCAAGTTTAAACAAATTTAAACATATTATTTAATGAAAAAAACCAAAATATGTAGTTAGTTACATAATTTCTAAATTGCAAATCAAGATAAATAAAAGTCGTGAAATAAAATAAATTAGAAATAAGATTTATCACATTGAATTTGCTCGCTGATATATAGTGTTCAAGGTAGCACTATTTCAATACAAATTCAATTATAATCACATTAAATTTTTGATTACTTTAGGAAAATATGATATAATTCAACACCACATGGCCGACATGGCAGATTATTACAGCAACGCAAAAATAAATAAACGCACTTTTAATGTAATCTCAAATATCATGCGTGAAAAAATGATTATCTTGAATGATTGAACTATTGCAAAATGTTTTATTAATAATAATAAAATATATTTTATTAAGATGTAAACTTATAAATAAGATTTTTGAAATATTCAATAAGCAGTTCGGCTAAAACTTTTTCTTTCATTGGAAATTGGAGTACATATTTCAGATCTGTATTTCCAAGTAATAAATAAGAATTGCGGTATTTTATCAAAGCTGTTCTGTTAGTATTGCGTTCATGCTCGTCTTCATTTACCCAATATTGAAGCTTTGAGAATTTCACGCTTTTGCAAATATTTGTTTAATATTGCCGATATGGTAAATATACGTATATCCTCTCTGTGCCTATCACATTGTAAAGACGATATTGTACGTGTCTGCTTTCTTACCGCAAATGCTGCGGTTTAAAGATTCCCATCTCCTGAAGATATATTACATACAAACGCCGGCATTGAGAATACAAACAATAAGAAAATGCCAAACAGTCTCAACGCAAAGTGTTCAGCTAATAAACTCTGATATTGCGTCGTTATACCGGATTTTCTCTATTATTATTACCTAATACTAATAAGTACTTTGTGAGGAGTACAATGTAAGCTATAAGCAAAAAGATGTGAAGAGCTTTAAGAAAATATGATCAATATATCGAGTATCACGCTAAAATAAAATATCTCAGGGAGCTCAATATATCAGGGAGCTCAAAATTCTCTCTAATGTAGTATTAAATTAAATATAATGCATTTCCGATAAGAAGCATGTGTCAAAAATCTACTCATGTGAGTACAGTACCAAACGTATATTACCTCCGCAACATTAGCTTTTAGGCCAAAAACATTATCATAATCACCTCCGACCACAGCTCATTAAATTATCTTTTACCCTAAGCGAACGTGCCAAAGATAGCTTTATGCCGTTACAATGCATTCTACGGAGATGCTCTTTAATGAGATACTCTGCATCATCATGATGACGCTATTAGAGGAACAGCTGGTGAACGATTTATTTTACCAAAAATGGAGAAAAAATAGTAATGGATTTAGGTTTGGAAACATAAATTTAACTATTAATTTTGAAAAAATTATTGCTCATTATTCGAAATAATATAAGAGACTAGTAAACCCGACGAACTCCGTTTCGCCACCAGATGGTTTCGTGAGGAAGATGAAGAAATTTTTTGTTTGTTTTATATTTGAAAAGGAAAAATTTGATTTTATTATACAACTGTAATGAATTTATTTCGATTACAAAAATGAAGTGTTTTTTAGTTGAACTTCTCTAAGTAAATAAAAGTGAATTCGCAAATTATCCGTTTCATTGAAGTGCTCTTTGGTAAACCACATTTTTTGTTTTTTGGACTGACGTTAACACAAACAAAGCGGATAATTTTCCAACTCTTGAACAGGCAACGTATAACTGCCCATGTGAAAAACAATGATTTTCTAAATAATCTATTTGAAATTTATCCCGCAAACACTAAGCGATTGGCCTTGCGACTTGTTATTGCGAACGCAAGGCGAACTGGAAATTGCAATCGTTTGAAGTCAAACGGAAGACCAGTCGGAATCATTGGTATGTCACCAAATCGCCAGCAATTTTTGATTGAATGGTGAAATTCAGTGCGTGTACATCATTAATCTTTGCGGCAAGAATTGCTCGTTGACTTAACCAAGCATAATTCTGATAATTCTCACTAATGTCATTACTCGAATTTTTAATTACGGTGCGTAAAATTCCAGCAGCTTGCATTAAGGCACGATGCACAACTAATTTTCTTAGCTATAAACCTTGCGGAGCCCGAGACCTTTCCAACGAATGCAAAATTGTCGAAATCGGTTTGTGCGTTCTGGAGTTATATCGTCAGGAAGGAAAACCCAACTTATTTTTATATATATGTAGAATGCAACTCTCTCAATATTCGTAAAATGTATTATTTTGATAACAATGTCCGTAAAAATAAAAATAATTTTACAATCCAACTAATTGCCATTAAACTCGATCTTGCATGGATTATTTTCTATAGTTTCTATAGTTACATTTATTTTACCAATATGAACAATTTATTTACCAGCTATCATTTTCAATCGGCTGGATGAGAAGGCACGGTACACGTTAACCGGCGAGAGTTATCGGTCTTGTGCAGTCTCTCGGCACAATAACCTTTAGCGGTCGCACCATCATAGGTCTATGGGATATATTGGATGAACAACGATGGAGAAACTATACTAAAAAACGATTAACTAAGCTGGCCAACAAACATATGATATACACCACATTGTAGAAAATGTAGCACATTAGGTGAAGTATAAAGTATGTTGATCTTTTGTAAATTCAAAATCTTGTGGATCACAATAAGGTGACCATTGGCCAGGACAGTCCCGGATTTTTACCTTGTGTCCCGGATTTTTCTAAAAGCAATATTTGTTACGGATTTAAATGTTTAGACCTGGATTGTCCCGGTTTCCAAAAAAGTGTAGGTATAAATACCCCGAGTTAGCAAAACTTGAAGTTTTTTTTTTTATAATTTTATTTGAACAGCGATCAGAACTTATAGGTTCTATGAGCTGTTGTGATTAATATCTTACAAAATACGTTTGTTTTATTACAGATAAATAGTTGTCACATCTCTGTATGATAAATTTTTTATTACAATCTCTGTAAAAGGGCAAGTATGGTGCAACAATGCTGGGTGAGCGCTATTTTCACTTGGAAACATATTGCTGTTTATATTTACAAGTGAAAATCGTTGTCACTGTTGCCTGACAACAGGCTGTTCGAAGTGGGTATCGAACCCGGGACCTCTGAAACAAATCCTGTCGCTTTTAACCGCTTACCTACGAGCTGTCACCTTAGTAGTATAGATTTTGTTTATATTTTATTAGTACTGGGGGATTTTTATTAATGTATTAATCTGCTGTAGTTTATAGAATATAATGAATTAAATTAGTGTTTTTAAACATGACGACTTACAATATTGAGCCTGCCATGGCTCCTTGGTTAAATGTAGACTGGTTCCAAGTTCGTTCCTACCTTGACTATAAATACATCATGTAGCAATGATATCAGATTTTTACTTGAAATTATAGATCTGCATATGATTTAAGGTAAAAATGAACTTCAGGGGCATTACTCATTGAATGAATTAAATTAGTGTTTCTAAATATGATGACTTAGAATATTGAGCCTGCCATGGCTCCTTGGTTAAATGTGGACTGATTCCAAGTTCGTTCCTACCTTGACCATAAATACATCATGCATCAGTGATATCAGATTTTTATATGAAATTACAGATCTGCATATGATTTAAGGTAAAAATGGATTTCAGGGGCATTACTCATTATATATTCACATAGATATTAGATATATATCTAAAGTAATTTCATCAAAAAGAGAATGGTCAACCACCTTCTAGAAATATCTAATATTTAGGGAATGTAAATCAATCAAAAGCTTATAAAACTCAATTTATACCGTTATAAGAGATATGTGAAATTTATATTGGCAATAAATTGCTATAGTCATCTCATATTACTAGCTTTAATAAAAATAAAATAAACATTCGCTCCAACTATTCTAAATTACTTTTCTGTATCGTGAAATTAAAACTATCAAAACATCTACCACAGATTGAAAGCAATACTTGCACGTGTTATTTTAAAACATCACATAAACAGAAATTGTATATTTATATAAAGTGTATTCTGAAACATAGTAATTTTAAATTAAGATTAAATAACTTCAAAATTAAGCAAGTGCTAAAGCGTGAGCAAAACTAAAACTGAGAATTAGAAATTCAATTAATTTGTTTTCTTTTTTAAAAACTATCAGAACTTAACATTCCAACCTGATGTGATTGTACTTTTTAACAACGTGGTTAGAAGACTACCCGAGGATTGACCCTCTCTATTTTACATATTTTATTATTAAAATTTCTCTGATGCTGATGATTTTTAATTTAATTCAGCAATTTCTGGAAAGGGCTATTTTCAAACTTGGAACCTTCAGTATGAAAAACCACAACTACTATCCTACTAGAAAGTCCAACTTCTATATTTTGAGTTTTCAAAAATGTCTGTTTCAGTACTGTCTATATGATTCTATAGCTCAGTGCAAATGTAGATATAAAGGATAAAATATGATTTTATTACTACCAATTTCGTATAACTTAATTACAGTAATGACTAGTATAATCTTCTAGAGCTTTAAAAAAACCTCGTTATACTTATGTAGTACGAATTATCTATTTAAGCCAAAAATAATACTAAAGGTTATCGCGCGTGAGATCATTGTGACACATTGTTTCCGATAAGTATATACTTTTATCTCTTCAAAATGATAAAGATTTCTCACGTTGATTTGCGCAACAATAATTTTTTTTCTAAATTCATATATTCATTGTAATAAATTTCATAGTGTCGTTCGTAAGTTGAGAATAATTTATTTTAAAGTAGCATTTGATAGATCTATTTGATTATTGTTAATATAACGAGGTCTTTAAAATCAAATTGCATTGCGGAAATAGCTAATTTATAAAAATTTAAATTAATTCATTATTCATAAGTATGCATTGTATTACAAACTATTTGAAATGTCATATAAGAAGACTTTGAAATCGAGTCTGAACCTTGTCTACGTACATACAAATTAGAAAAATAGAACCGTTACTAAATATAAAGCAGATGTTTATTTAAAGATTTAAAGATTCTAACCGTACCATTTTTGTCACTGATAAATTTTGACACATCTGTAAGATATTATAGAACAATTTCTCAACGATATCCTAATTTAAGATTTTAAAGTTTCTTGAAAAAAAAGATCAATGTGAAAAAATCTCGGTTACACTTTTAGAAAAATAAGAAATAAAGAATTAAACAAAAACTCAATATCTGTGAAGTAAATCCCTTCTCATTTGATTAAATCATTAAAAAAGTAGTTACTACACTAATTAATTAACTCATTATAATCTACAAAAAACTACTCGATGCGGAAATGTGTTAAACCACTATAACAAATGAACACATTAAGTTCCATATCGGTATGATTAATTGAAAGCAACATTAAATAAACCATTTTTATGTCGCGATAAAAGGTGAACTACGATTATATATATTTTATAAACTGTAAACATTTTGTTCTTGTTTACTGAATAGAAAAATATAAATTAATAATAGAAGTTCAACATAATATCCTCAGCAAATCGACGCTGGCAGAGAGATCGGAAATCATTTCACGCATCAACAATTTTAACATTTTAATGAAAATTGTGTGAATTAATGACCCTTTAATACAAATTTTGCTAATAAAACTAAAACATAATAAATAATATTCAAATGTATCTTGAATTAAAAAAAAACTTAAAACTAATAAAAAAATGGAAAAATTCATAAGATGCTATTTTAATTTTGATAATGCACAGCACTTATAGTAATAATGCCACATCCTCATTAAAGCGTTTTTACTTTACTTCAAATTGCATGCCGTAAAGAAATAAAAATTAAACTGACAAACATGATTATATAGTTTATCAACAATTAGAAAAGTACTACACAAATTCTATAAAATGATTGCTGAGTTAGTAAAAAAAACCACTGTATTTTATTTAAGAAGTACTTAATACTGGATTGGAATTGGATTTAGACATTTTTAGATAGGTGCAGATAATCCAAAGATTGTCTTAGATGTGGTTTTATTTTTAATACTGAACATTAATAGCAGACCAACCCATGGTTGCCCTTTCCTATTTCACGAGGTATTTTCACTTGGAAACATACTGTTTTCTATACTTCCAACTAAAAACTGAAGTCACTACTGCTTGATATCAGGCTGTCCGAAGCGGTATAAAACCTGAAACTTATGATTGAAATCCCTAAAGCCCAAAAGCTAGTGAGGAAGGTGACATCGTGCCTTAAGGCAAATTGCTGGAACTTCCCGTACCGTAACGAAATGTTCGAGGAATACTGAATGTTTTCAAAGAGATTATTATAATATAAATAAATAATGTAACATTGTCTAATATTTATCAGAATTATATAAACTGAATTGCAAAGTTGAAATTATTTGTTTAAAGTATATTAGAACTATAGTCAGAATTAAAAATAAAATCTGAATTATTTTCGATATAGAAAATTTTTTTTTTTGAAAAAAAAGTTGAAACAAATTTTTTTTTCTAAAATCAATTATTTTGTTAAAACAAGCAGAAAGTTCTTTGAATCATTTAAATCGGACGCTTAGTTCTCTCAAAAACTGCCATTTTTTACACATTTAGCTCCGTATCTTCGAAATGACTGGGCCTGCCTATGCCAAAAAACTAATAACCAGTTCTCCCATTCATTACTAATTGAATATTTTTTAGATCATTCAAATCGGATGCTCCGTTCTCTCAAAAACTCGATTTCTATTTTCTGCACTCTTTGCTCTTTATCTCCGTAACTGCTGGACCTGCCTTTTTCAAAAACTAATCAGCTCATCTCCCTATCAATTGGAATCGAATGTTTTTTGAACCTTTCAAATCGGTTGATCCCGAAAACGTGGACGAAAAATTGTATCCATACATACATACACACACACATCCATTTTTTCTGAGGTATGCCAAAATATTCAGAAACCTTCAAAACGTCGAGAAATGCAAAAATTTTCAATTTCGATTTTCGGTCCATTACAATAACTTACCCTTCAGGAAGTTAATAAAATTTCCATGTCATTCTTCAAATTCATTCCATATAGATTTCATAATGGAATAAAAATCCAATAGGATCGTGTATTGATTCAAATTAGAGCTCGTTCGTTCTATTGCGAAAACATTATTTGAAAGCCAAGAAAAACATGACAAAGTTGCTACAATTCTCAACTATCTTATTTATCCATGTTTCTTCCATTGTGAGTCAAATGAGTTAAATTATCGTATTAATTCAATGATTCAGAAAACCGTTTGCTCTTGACACAGTCCCAAGCAGTTGAATACGTCAGTGTCAATATCGACGCTAATGTAAGAAGTATAAAATGTTAATCAGAAATAAGTAGCGGGAAAAGCAACGGTACGGAACGTTAACTGAATTTGTAAAATAATTATTTGGTTTCTTCACATAAGTAATAAGATATAGATTCCGCAAAGGTTAGAGAAGTAATATGAAAAATGCCGTTGTAATTAGAAAACGAAGCAAGGAAAAAATGTAACTATTCTTATCAATGCAATATACTTCTAGTATTCGAATATATTGATTCAGATCAAACTAAATCAAAGAGTATGACTATAACTATACTATACTAGTATTATATAATTCATTTAACAAATATATAACGGACAGTACTTTTTCGTTAACTTCCCGTTGGGTGTGTTATAGTAATTGCAAAAAATCGAAAATGAAAATTTTTATATACCTTTACGTTTCGAAGATTTCTGAATATTTTGGCATACCTTAAAAAAATGGATGGAATGAATGGATGTATGTGTGTATGAGTGAATATGTGTGTGTGTGTGTGTGTGTGCGGATACAAATTTTCGTCGACGATTTCGGGAACACCGATCAACCGATTTGAATAATTCAAAAAACATTCGATTCGTATTGATAAGAAGACGTGCTGATTAGTTTTTAGCGAAAGCAGGTCTAACCGTTCCAAAGATACGGGGCAAAAACGGTAACTCAGTGCCAAAAACGGTAACTCAGTTTTTTAAGAAACGGAGCGTCCGATTTTAATAATTCAAAAAACATTTTACTTGTATTGA
>NW_020538220.1:0-11798 GCF_003426905.1 Ctenocephalides felis
GTATTGATAGTAACCATTATGAAAAAAATTATAAAAAAATATTCCATACTGTTTGCAAATTATGAGCTTTCATGTACAGCCTAGAGCTTTGGTCAAACTTTTAGCACGTTTTGGCTATTGTGGCTATTTTTATTTTATTCGATGAACATTAGATTTAAAATTATACAATATTATATATGTACGTACAGGGTGTCCCAGAACTCAACGTCAAGCAGGGGTAATAGTCTTGATAGTAACTATTACGAAATCATGCAGTTTACAAATTATGAGCTTTTATGTACATCCTAGAGCTTTGGTCAAGCTTTTAGTATTTCTAGGCTATTGTGGTTAATTTTCATTTATTTAATTTCATTTCATTTCATCCGATGAACATCAAATTTAAAATTATACAATATATATTATATATGTATTTAAAGAGTGTCCCAGAATTCAACGTCAAGCCGAAATGGGGTAATAGTCTTGATAGTAACTATTACGAAAAAAATTATATAAAAAATATTTCATGCAGTTTGCAAATTATGAGCTTCTTTGTATCGCCTAGAACTTCGGTCAAATTGTTAGTATTTTTCGGTTATTTGGAAAATTTTGGAACTGTAACCGAAAGTAGAAATATCCTAAAAATATTTTCTTAAAAATGATTGCCCCAAGTTTTCTAAAATTAAGACTATTTGTTAAACTATAAATTTAATTTTTGTTTAATTAATCGACCTCAAAGGATTACCAAATGGTGTAAAATATTTGTTAGTTTCATATAAAAAAATCGAGTTTTTTATATATATTATCTACTATATATTATGATTTTTGTATTAGTGTGCATTGGAGTGTAGGTATATAAAACTGCATTCTTGGTGATCTTTTAGCTATATAATTAAATACAATACTAGGTAATAAAATGTACAAAGTAATAAAATAAGTAATGAATAAAGCATAAACATTCCATTAATTACATTATAGCAAATAAATATAAGTTTGCAATTAAAATATAATAATAAATTAATTGAAATCGTTTAATAAAATAATATCAATAATTTTAAAAATTGATAATTATTAAGTTAAGAATGATTTTATTGGAAGTGTTTGTTACATAATGAAAATTACTTTATTATTTAAACTACTTAGAATCTTTTAACTAAACATACATTATTATATAATACTGTTACTACGCATATTGTTTCATTTTTGAAACGTAAATGAAATATTTTAAAATTTGATAATGATTAAAGTTGACAATAACATTTGGTATAATAAAATTTCTTAATTTAACGCAAATTACTTAGATATTTAAAGTTTAAATTAAACCCGGGACAATCCGAGAGAAAGGATCTGAATCCGGGACAAATATTGATTTTAGAAAAACCCGGGACACAAGGTGGAAATCTGGGACTGTCCCGTCCAAATCTGGACGTATGGTCACCTTCACAAAATGTCACTTTCACCTAGTTTATTAATCGTCTTGCTTATTTATGAAATATTTATGATCTGATACAATTAGAATAAAATAACTATATCAAAATATAATAAAATGAAATGATTATTTAACTACATTAAAACGTGGTTTCTAGCAATCTCACTCCCAGCAATAATGCGTGGTCCCGCGTGAGAACGTTCGGCTGTTCCTTTTGTAATCGCTCATGTGTAAATGCGATGCTCGTAGGGTTACAACTTACAACTTACAAGACATTTTATTATTTCCACAATAGCGCATGCTTAGCAAGGTTGCTCTCAAGATTCATCAAATATAATTACACTAGCGCAATGAATAAATATTTAATTGCGTAATTAATATATAATACCACAACCAGAGTAAATCATTACTTGAATAATAATCATTATTAATTGCTGTTTCCCACAGACTGATTAAAGAAAAATTGCTGAACCGAAAACATATGAACGATAACACAAATCGATTAGAAATCGACGTCGAATCAAATACAAGGAATTCCAGAGATTAAGATAGTTCACACGTGCATTTATAATAGTTCTTTACGAATTAAACTAGGCTGGGGTTTTCAACCTGTGGGGCGCGCATCCTTAAGAGGTCACGAGGTTGTTGCGAGGGTGCTGTTTCCAACATATTATTTGTTAAAACCTTTGATTCAATTTTGAAATGAACGAATAAATGATTATTTTTTATGTATAATTCTACATAATATTGCATATTAATTTATAGTGTGATAATTACATTATAATAACAGTTGAGTATTTATTCTTCCCTTCCGTCCTTGAACTTATTTATTAATTAACCATTCCTGGTCAAGTTAGCTAGAAAAGACCCAAAATGGGTTAAATAGGACGATTTATTATTGTTTTAAATAATTTCAGTACAAAATTTCAAGTTAAACATATTATTTTACTATAAACACTACTCTAAAGTGCAAGGAAGGTGAACGCACCTGTTGCATTCGGCGCCTGGCTATTGACAACGGTCTCACGCAACATATGCGTGCGTAGCAATGAAAGCGTTAAGTTAATTCCTGATATATGTAAATAATCGACTTATTAAAAACAATTGAGATTTAGCAAATTGTGACGATAAATTTAATAGTTCATTTTGAAAATGAAGTTTATTTTCCAAATTTTTATGAATGTTTTAATTAAACCATTTTTAGCAGGTCTATAATATTTCAGCATGTTCTTTTAGACCATATGAACAAAAATTTATATTGATAACTCTAATGAAACTTTCGTTAAAGTTTTAAAATAAATTTTGTCAACAATTGATTACGAAAAATCGGTCTGTGTGATCTTTACCAAAAGCTTATTAGCACAAATTCCATGTGATATATCTATATTTTTTTAACAGTTTTCGCATTTCCAAAATCGGCGGAAATTTTTTGGGAAAAACGAGTATGATTTTTTTTTATTTACTTAAAGAAACTGCTCAGTAGATCGTCTCACAAAACTAATAAACGAGTCTTTAAATGAATAAATATCTTTTATATTTTTAAAATCAGCCAAGCTGTTTCTGGAAAAACGTCAAAAAATCGTCAAAATTTAGCCTACATACACAGACAAACACTTATTTTCACTTTTGGTGTCAAACGAATCAAAATCACTTGAAACGTCGAAAAACGTTTTGGATTGAAATCGGATTTTCTGGCGTAAACAGACTTTAAAGAAGTTTATTATATCTTATGCATAGTTTAACGTTTTACTGTTCTTCAAGTATTAATTTTTTTGGTAGAGGTAAAAGTATGATATAAAAGTCTTAAAATGTAGTACAAAACTCTGATGTATTTTTTAAAAATTGAATTATTATCAGTAAATCTTTTATATCTTTTGAGCATAAATTTTGCACATAGTTCAATTTCATATATCATAGTTTACAGTAGGTACAATGAATAGTAAATTTACTTTTCAATAGACTTTTTGTGCTTTTTGGTTTGAACTGCTTATTTTTTTTCTATTTTCAATAGCAATCAGAATATAGTAGAATTCTATGTGCTATTTGGCTTATATCATTCACTTACGCACATACACACACACTTTTAAACACACATATGAAATATTGTGATAAATATTATATCCATAGTTAGATAGTCACTCCAATAAGTGAATCACCAATACTGTTCATTTGTGCTAAATCTCATGAATATTATCTTTGGGAAGCTTCTTCTTCAGTCTTCTTGAAATTGGTGTTTCAAGAAGCTGAGTGACTGCAGAGTTTGAATGATGTTTTAGTTCATGAAAATGTTTGACTCTGTTAATTTTTATAACTCTGTTTATAAATTCAATATGAAGAAAAACCAATGTATGTATTTAAGTCAAATAAAGCAAATTTTCAATATATATATATATTAGGGTGGTCCTTATAATGGTCATTTTCGAATTTCCTTGCTCCCAGGGGCTCAAATGGTTCCAAATTGATAAAAAACAATCCTCTGAAAGTTTTAACTCTTAATATTAACGTTTAGATAGAGCGCAATCCAATCAAAGTTTTGTATGGAAATTGCATGGAAAAATTTCCAAAAATTTTAAAAATGTTTTTTAGATGTAATTTAGCAAACACATGAATAAATAAAACTCATTCATTTGCCGCTAAGTTATACCTAAAACATTTTTTTTTAAATCTTCAAATTTTTTTCCATGCTCTTTCCATACAAACTTTGATTGAATTGCGCTCTATCTAAACATTAATATTAAGAGCTAAAACTTTCAGAGAATTGTTTTTTATCAATTTGGAACCATTTGAGCCCCTGGGAGCAAGGAAAATCGAAAATGACCATTTTAAGGACCACCCTAATATATATATATATATATATTGCTCAATATATATATATATATATATATATATATATATATATATATATATATATATATATATGAAGATCGGCGTGTAAGGTCTTATTGCTAACGAACCATGCAGCATCCAGTAATCTGTCTTAATATTTTCGATTGGGCACATTGCATTAGCACTATGTTGGATTTGCTCGCACAGCCCCACAATTCAATGCCATAAGTCCATATTGGTTTTATGATTATCTTGTAAATTAGAAGTTTATTAAGTTCATTTCGTCAATACAAGTAATATATTTTTTGAATGATTAAAATAGGACGTTCCGTTCTCTTAAAAACTAAGTTACCGTTAGTTTTTTTACTACCTTGTAAATTAGAAGTTTATTGTCAATAGATAGAATTGACTTGCGTCCCAGAAGACAGTATAGTTCAGTGGCTCGAATTTTTATGGTATTTATATTTGAACTGCTTAATGACGTCCAGAACAAATATTTTTTTAATATGTACTTTTAATAAAGCTACCAAATATTCTTTCAGAGTACTTACAAAAATAATTTCAATAAAAATAATTATAAATAGCTATAGCATGGTTTTAACTTTTTTATAATAACTTTAACCTTGTTTTCCCTTGTATGCTCTGACTTTAATAGAGAATCTGTCCCTTACTGTTTTTTTACTATATCAATCAAAAAGCACATCAAGACGAACTATGTTTTCAAGTGACTGTTACTATACTTTATGATTAAATAATTACATGTATCATTTTCAGGAATGCGTTCGCTTATCAGAGCTGTGGGTTTCGGCTGCCGCGAGGCCGACGTGCTGCTTACTGGGTTGGGCACGAGGAGCTCAAGTGACCACGGTGCGTTGCGCCTGGGGCACTCAAGCCGCGAGGGACACTTGGCTGCGCGGTCTGCAGGCAGCCCTTATTGCGACACTGGCGGATGAACCGCCGGAAACTAATATTCAGCTACTCTATAAAGACCCTAACGGAATGGATTATGTGAGTTTTTATTTAAAATTTTGTAAAGCGATATATTATAGACTGAGAGACAGATTCTGCCATTACACCCCAATGTTATGGCAAGGCTATGTTATGGAGAACTTTCTGTACTAATTCTTTTTAAATATTGACAAAAGCCATGTGGTTGCTGTGCAGTCAAGCGATTTTCTCGGGTTATCAAATAGAAAACGTTCAAGTATTACATAAGCACTATAGGGGGCGGGGGTTATTGATTTGCTTATTTTGCTTATTTTGGGTAAGAACTTTTGCTTACTTTTGCTGACAAAGGGGAGGGAGGGGGGGGGGTAAATAATTGTAATAAATCTGGTTACGTAATACTTGAACGATCCCAATGTCAAAATAACTATCTTAGATAGCAGGGTCTTTCTGACCCAGCTTCATAACATACGAGTGACGTTGCAGTTTATGTGTAAAACGCCTGAATGCACAGCAAATACATGACATTTTGACAGTATTCAATATGATTCAGTAACATAATGTATGGAAGTTGAGGTGTTACATGGCCTTGCCATAACATTTGTCTGTTATAGGATAGAATCGATCCCTGAATTATCTCAACCAGACTTTTATAGCACAACTGACCCAACTGACAAAGATCTAAAAAGAGAATTTTGATAACATTTCTGATTAATATTACTATAGTATTCGGATTTATTTATAAATTGATTTAATCTAATTATAATATAATAATTGATTTTGATATCGGTCTTTGTTCGTTAAAGAATTTTCTTGGTTTTTACATTTAATTTGTATATTGGCTTCTCGATTTTCAATGTCACAAACAAATATCTGCAAGGTGTATTTTGACAATCTTTATATAAAATTATCTTGTACGGGTGTATGATTTGATACTTCTCCTAAACGGTTATTCAGATTTTGATCATTTTTTTTATAGTTTCTCAAAGGAAATTTTTAAGATGATATAACTATAGTAATATTGTAGAAATAAATGGCAAAAATTACAAAAAAACACTTATCATTGTTTGACATTGAAAACACTTGAACTGTCGTCTGCTAGAAATGTCAATTCACTTGAAATTTGAATTTAGCTGAAATTATGAGCCTAATAGATAATATTAGAATATAATATACAAGAAAAATGTAATGCCTACATTATTATTGCTGAAAAGCAGCTCAGATGTGCCAGAAATTAAAATAATATCAGATATAGTCAACAGTGTACGCTTGGCAGATGAATTATATAATTCAGTTAAATAAATAACGCAATAAGTCCAAAATTGCATTTGCATTATTTTTTTCATGTCGCATTTTGGTTTACTTTACTAAATTAATTAAAAATACAAAAAATATTACTACTTATCAAAAAAATGAACTAGAATTTGGTTTCATGTGTAAAAAATTCATTTGTTTGGCATTGGATATGGAATATTTTGCAAGTTGATCTAGATTGAGGAGTGCTCATATTAACTAGATTTTAAAAATTAATTCATCTAAGATTTGAATATAAACAGTAATATTTATAAAATTATTAGTAAGAAAAATGTAATTTAGAAATTATAATTGCCAAAAAGAAACTAATATGTGGTACGAGATTATGAAAATTATAGACTAAATTATTGAAGCAATTATGCTGTTTGGTGAAATCAAGTGTGATATTGTTATTTTATAGCTAATACTCTAATATTTTTTTCTGAATTTCTTATACTGCTTATGCTAAGACCATAAATGAATCACAAAGGCAGGACATCATCAAATAGGATATTAAAAAGTATAGAATAGGATTTAAACAAAAATTGAACTTTTGAATTGTAGACGTGGGTACAGGACACGTCTGTCGGGTTATCTAGTATTTGTTATAAATATACTATATTATGATTCGGACACATATACAAATTGATTTTTGCAATAGGATGTTTGATTTTGATGTTGGTCTTTGTTCGATAGAGTTTTGTTGATTTTGACATTTAATTTATATATTGGCTTTTTGATTTTGGATATTATATATACTTTTTAATTCCAGATAAAAATGCAATGAGTTAAGCTTTTTTATAATAATATTATTTCTAGTTAATTCTGAACTGTTTTTTTTAACATTTATCGTATTGAGTTATCAAAGAAACCGACTAATTTTAATTCTTATGAAATCTAATAAAATATTTTTCTTTTTTCAGACAAAGACATTAACGGTGGGTCCATCAGTAACCGCGGATGTCGTGGTACGTCAAGCTATATCGCTCTTCGGCCTTCCTGCACGTTGTCGCACAGACCTCAGGCTGGCGGTCATCGAGACCTCATCAAGTAATGGAAGTTCAAGCAGTGGGAATAATAACTCAACTACGTTTCTTATTGGTTGCGAACGACCTCATGCAATACAAATGGCTAGAATTAGACAATCGCTCTCTAGTGAAGAAGGATTTGACCTGAGGCATGTAAATAGTAGACACAATCCTTGCTGCAACCTCATTTTCGAATTACGTAGCGTCAATAAAACTGTTATTAAAAGGTAAGTGAAACAATAGATCTACTCATGATTCGTAGATAATATAATTTTAAATCACATATTTTATTGATTTTTTATGAGAATTATTTTCATTTACATATAAAAAATGTAAATATTTTTATACTGATGTATAAAAATGCATTTCTTATTAGTCTAAGTGAGTTGCCGATTTCTATCGGTAATCATTAGACTGAAATACGATTGAATCATTTGTGATATTAAAATGAAATCATTTTGAATGAAGAATGAATATCAGTTCAATTTGAAGTTATTCTAAATGAGATTTTTTCCTTCTAGGACACCGCTGAAACTGTTTCGTAGATCATCCGGCCGATTGTTCGGCGTAGCTCTGACCACTCTCTGTGCCCCCCTTCAAGGACAAGCCCCAGGTCCCGTGATAAGTATGCTACGGGCTTTACTACTTCGCGGACCTTTGACCCAAGGAATATTTCGCAAATCGGCCAATGCACGAGCGCTAAGAGAGCTTCGAGATAAGATGGATTCAATAGGCCCTAGCGGGGACGCTAATGCCTTAATTGAATCAGCTCCGGTAATTCTAGTAGCAGCATTACTCAAGGACTTCCTCCGCATGTCTTCCAAATCCTCTTCTATGCACTGCTCTTTATGATAATTGGGATGTGTTTTAACTCTTCCTTCTGTGAAGGAGCAATTAGCATCGGTTAGATCACTTCTTTTACAGTTACCGTCGTGCCATTTGACATTGCTTGCTCAAGTTCTTTCCGTGTTACATACAGTAGCGAGACGATCGTCAGTAAACCTTATGTGTGCTTCCAATTAGGTGTCTGTGTAGGGCCTTCAGTTCTTTGCCACCAGGACCTCCAATGCAATTGCATGAACCACGAGCGGTTCCGCAGTTGTTGCAATTATTGATAACCCATGCAGAAGAGCTTTTCCACACGATACGAGCGGCGGGTTCTGAAACCATAGTTGCTGATTCAGGTGCTGAGGAAAGCGATAGTCTGCATTCCGTCGGATTATCTTTGGATTCATTAGAATTAGGTTGTGTGCGCAAAGAAAAAATTATCTTTATCGCGTGACTCTGGCCTTACATTATCAGAAGATGATTCTATTAGCACTGGTGGACAAAGTCCGTCACCTCATGTTATATTCTGCAGAGCACCTCAGCAACAAACAAGCTCAGCAGGTTAAGGTGCGTACGTTTGTTCCTCAGCAATATTTTAGAACAAAGAGTTCGGGTGATTTGTTAGATAGTACAAATGGACCAAGTTATTCAAGAGTTTAGGGGGATGGGAACAGCGTATATCTCATTACACAACAAAACAATCTAATAGTACTGTAGAATCGACATTCAAGAGACGCGATTGGTCCCGACAAGCTTCAAGAACTAAAAGCAACGAGGGCGCTTCAACAGATTCTTCTCAGGATAGCGCTGGAGAATCTAAATGCCGAGACCAATGTCAGCAAAGAACTTTAGATCCATCCATGTTTGTTGCCGAAGTCCGTATTTCCGTACAGAGAAGAGCAAAATGTATTACGCACATATAATAATCAAGACAAGATTATTATGGGCGTCAAAATAAATCGCACATCAAGCAATCAAAATCGACGAGTGCTGTATCCAATCTATATTCAAATCTTAATAATAATACAGAAGCATTTTTGTGATGGAATATATGGCACCGCAGAAACTATGAAAACTCTCATTATGAAAATGTTTATGTTAATCGTGTAAATGCCTTTAGAGCTCCGCCTGTCCCACCAGAAGGTTTGCTCATTTGACGGCAGGTCCTCAAAAGCATACTGTATCTTTACAATAACTGAAGATAGGAATGCTAGATCTCGATCTCGATCTACATCCGTAGGACCTGTATTTAGACCCCTAACTTCAATGCATGTAGCTAATGTAATATCCCTTCAAGATACAGACACAGAGTCAGAATCATATGTATGACCATTACCAATATACTTTATAACATTTAGATTTAAGATATATCATGTGTTCGCCCAAAAGTGTGTGTTGAGCTCTGCTTTGTGTTGCTAGAGGAAAATAATTGAATAATATATTACATTGAATTATCATAAGTTCACTGATAATCAATGTTAAAAGTAATTGCACAATAGCAACTACATCTTTATATAGATTAGTATAAAATATTTTTATATAGTGAATTAAAACATATATTATCGAATATTAATTGAATGTTTTTGGCCATATTTATTCTGTTAATTTAAAGTGAAGGTTTTTATCTATAAAAGAGGAAAATATATCATGTTATTTCTTCACATTTTAATGCAGTTACAGTTTCTAATGTTTATAAAAACATACAAATTAAAATGTAAATATGTATATTAAGCATAGTACATTGTTGTAAAATATATTGTTGAAATATTTTATAATGGATAGTAATAGTAACATGTTTTTTGTTAAATATATTGCTCGCGAATATGTATGTGTATAGTACTATCTATGTTTGTGTAATATAACCCTATTGTATATGAAAAGAACATTTAAGTTTAATTCAATAGTTCTAGTTTTATATAGAAGTTCTGATAATTATTAAATAATTAAGCAGAATAGCTATTGTTATATCTATATATGTAGACATTACATTTTTGTATCATTCTGTATTGCCATAAACAAATTATCAAATATTTACTTAAAACTGTGTTTTATTTGAAACAACAACATAGTAGTATCTTGTTTTTTGTATGAAAGTAGATAAAAATAAAAAAGCTAATTAAGTTATTATCATGTATATGATATACACAATCATTCATTTTTATCATTATTCACTTGTCAAATAATAGCATTAAGTTCTTCCGTTGATTTTTGAGTGTACAATTAAAATTGGTTCGGGCGCATTCTATTTAATTTTTTATATGATCATATTAGTTTGTGATAAATATTAGTTTATTTAAGCTCTCGTACATTATTGAATTTAATTAGAGAAAAAAAAAATGCAGATGTAAATTTTCATGAATTTTTAATTCATATCCATGGATTTTTAAACAAAGTTTTGGTCATTTTATTTTTATCTTAAGATATCTACCCTTGGATTTTAAGCAACGTTTGCCCGTTTTATTTTTATCCGAAGATATCTATCCATGGATTTTTAATCAAAGTTTGGACCGTTTTATTTTTATCAAATATTCAAAGATATGAAATTTAAAACAATTTTTTTGCCGTTTCATTTTTATAAAATATTCAAAGATATTTATCCACGGATTTTTTAACAAAGTTTTGGCCGTTTTATTTTTATAAAAAATTCAAAGATCTATCCATGGATTTTTAAACAAAGTTTTTGCCGTTTTATTTTTATTAAATATTCATTATCAAATATTCAAAGATATCTATCCGCGGAATTTCATACAAAACGGAGCGTCCGATTTCAATAATTCAAAAAACATTTTACCTTTATTGACAAAATTAAGAACTGATTAAATTGCGCCTACGGAGATCGAGTAAAAAAGGTAAAAAATACCATTTGGAAGTCAAAAACGACCATTAGACAAATGCACATCAAATTATCAGATATTTTATAGAGATTTCATTAATAAGTAAAAATTAGTATACATTTCTATGGGTTCCGTACCTATGTTTATCCGTGACACTTGAAAATGTTCTCTGAAAATTTCAAGGTGATCCGCCGATTACTTTTTGAGTTATTGGACTCTTACCAGCGTGTTGACGCAATTGGAGAGCTCGATACTGATACTCAAGATTATTCTCTCTCACCTCCTGATGTTTTAAAAGCTTTTAAACCGATTTACGACGATCTCAGCAATGATAATTTACTTTCAAGATGTGTAGTTCAAGATTGAATCCATAATCAGAAAAAATAAAAAGTTTCAACCATCTAGTGTAAAAAGTATGTCTAATAACCGTGAATACTAGTTTACTATCGTACAAATTGCTGAATGCATATACACAATCATTATTATTGATTATGGATATTCTCATTGGTATGCTGAAAAATTGGATGCTGCATGTGTGAAAGTGGCGATCAGCGCGCCAACGAGAACACTCAGGAGGCCAGAATGCTTCGTAGGCAAACAGCAAATGGAAATTTTGGAAACTTGCACAATGACCGATGA
>NW_020538221.1:0-13485 GCF_003426905.1 Ctenocephalides felis
AACTTGCCTGAACACTTAGAAAAAATTATATCAAAACTTGCCTCGACTGAAACTTTGCCTGAACACTTAGAAAAAATTATATCAAAACTTGCCTCGACTGAAACTTTGCCTGAACACTTAGAAAAAATTATATCAAAACTTTGCCTCGACTGAAACTTTGCCTGAACACTTAGAAAAAATTATATCAAAACTTGCCTCGACTGAAACTTTGCCTGAACACTTAGAAAAAATTATATCAAAACTTGCCTCGACTGAAACTTTGCCTGAACACTTAGAAAAAATTATATCAAAACTTGCCTCGACTGAAACTTTGCCTGAACACTTAGAAAAAATTATATCAAAACTTGCCTCGACTGAAACTTTGCCTGAACACTTAGAAAAAATTATATCAAAACTTATCAAAACTTGCCTCGACTGAAACTTTGCCTGAACACTTAGAAAAAATTATATCAAAACTTGCCTCGACTGAAACTTTGCCTGAACACTTAGAAAAAATTATATCAAAACTTGCCTCGACTGAAACTTTGCCTGAACACTTAGAAAAAATTATATCAAAACTTGCCGACTGAAACTTTGCCTGAACACTTAGAAAAAATTATATCAAAACTTGCCTCGACTGAAACTTTGCCTGAACACTTAGAAAAAATTATATCAAAACTTGCCTCGACTGAAACTTTGCCTGAACACTTAGAAAAAATTATATCAAAAACTTGCCTCGACTGAAACTTTGCCTGAACACTTAGAAAAAATTATATCAAAACTTGCCTCGACTGAAACTTTGCCTGAACACTTAGAAAAAATTATATCAAAACTTGCCTCGACTGAAACTTTGCCTGAACACTTAGAAAAAATTATATCAAAACTTGCCTCGACTGAAACTTTGCCTGAACACTTAGAAAAATTATATCAAAACTTGCCTCGACTGAAACTTTGCCTGAACACTTAGAAAAAATTATATCAAAACTTGCCTCGACTGAAACTTTGCCTGAACACTTAGAAAAAATTATATCAAAACTTGCCTCGACTGAAACTTTGCCTGAACACTTAGAAAAAATTATATCAAAACTTGCCTCGACTGAACTTTGCCTGAACACTTAGAAAAAATTATATCAAAACTTGCCTCGACTGAACTTTGCCTGAACACTTAGAAAAAATTATATCAAAACTTGCCTCGACTGAAACTTTGCCTGAACACTTAGAAAAAATTATATCAAAACTTGCCTCGACTGAAACTTTGCCTGAACACTTAGAAAAAAATTATATCAAAACTTGCCTCGACTGAAACTTTGCCTGAACACTTAGAAAAAATTATATCAAAAACTTGCCTCGACTGAAACTTTGCCTGAACACTTAGAAAAAATTATATCAAAACTTGCCTCGACTGAAACTTTGCCTGAACAATTAGAAACAATAAAAAAACGCTTAAAAAAAATATATCAAAACTTGCCTCGACTGAAACTTTGCCTGAACACTTAGAAAAAATTATATCAAAACTTGCCTCGACTGAAACTTTGCCTGAACACTTAGAAAAAATTATATCAAAACTTGCCTCGACTGAAACTTTGCCTGAACACTTAGAAAAAATTATATCAAAAACTTGCCTCGACTGAAACTTTGCCTGAACACTTAGAAAAAATTATATCAAAACTTGCCTCGACTGAAACTTTGCCTGAACACTTAGAAAAATTATATCAAAACTTGCCTCGACTGAAACTTTGCCTGAACACTTAGAAAAATTATATCAAAACTTGCCTCGACTGAAACTTTGCCTGAACACTTAGAAAAAATTATATCAAAACTTGCCTCGACTGAAACTTTGCCTGAACACTTAGAAAAATTATATCAAAACTCAAACTTGCCTCGACTGAAACTTTGCCTGAACACTTAGAAAAAATTATATCAAAACTTGCCTCGACTGAAACTTTGGCCTGAACACTTAGAAAAAATTATATCAAACTTTGCCTCGACTGAAACTTTGCCTGAACACTTAGAAAAAATTATATCAAAACTTGCCTCGACTGAAACTTTGCCTGAACACTTAGAAAAAATTATATCAAAACTTGCCTCGACTGAAACTTTGCCTGAACACTTAGAAAAAATTATATCAAAAACTTGCCTCGACTGAAACTTTGCCTGAACACTTAGAAAAAATTATATCAAAAACTTGCCTCGACTGAAACTTTGCCTGAACACTTAGAAAAAATTATATCAAAAACTTGCCTCGACTGAAACTTTGCCTGAACACTTAGAAAAAATTATATCAAAAACTTGCCTCGACTGAAACTTTGCCTGAACACTTAGAAAAAATTATATCAAAACTTGCCTCGACTGAAACTTTGCCTGAACACTTAGAAAAAATTATATCAAAACTTGCCTCGACTGAAACTTTGCCTGAACACTTAGAAAAAATTATATCAAAACTTGCCTCGACTGAAACTTTGCCTGAACACTTAGAAAAAATTATATCAAAACTTGCCTCGACTGAAACTTTTGCCTGAACACTTAGAAAAAATTATATCAAAACTTGCCTCGACTGAAACTTTGCCTGAACACTTAGAAAAAATTATATCAAAACTTGCCTCGACTGAAACTTTGCCTGAACACTTAGAAAAAATTATATCAAAACTTGCCTCGACTGAAACTTTGCCTGAACACTTAGAAAAAATTATATCAAAACTTGCCTCGACTGAAACTTTGCCTGAACACTTAGAAAAAATTATATCAAAACTTGCCTCGACTGAAACTTTGCCTGAACACTTAGAAAAAATTATATCAAAACTTGCCTCGACTGAAACTTTGCCTGAACACTTAGAAAAAATTATATCAAAACTTGCCTCGACTGAAACTTTGCCTGAACACTTAGAAAAAATTATATCAAAACTTGCCTCGACTGAAACTTTGCCTGAACACTTAGAAAAAATTATATCAAAACTTGCCTCGACTGAAACTTTGCCTGAACACTTAGAAAAAATTATATCAAAACTTGCCTCGACTGAAACTTTGCCTGAACACTTAGAAAAAATTATATCAAAACTTGCCTCGACTGAAACTTTGCCTGAACACTTAGAAAAAATTATATCAAAACTTGCCTCGACTGAAACTTTGCCTGAACACTTAGAAAAAATTATATCAAAACTTGCCTCGACTGAAACTTTGCCTGAACACTTAGAAAAAATTATATCAAAACTTGCCTCGACTGAAACTTTGCCTGAACACTTAGAAAAAATTATATCAAAACTTGCCTCGACTGAAACTTTGCCTGAACACTTAGAAAAAATTATATCAAAACTTGCCTCGACTGAAACTTTGCCTGAACACTTAGAAAAAAAATTATATCAAAACTTGCCTCGACTGAAACTTTGCCTGAACACTTAGAAAAAATTATATCAAAACTTGCCTCGACTGAAACTTTGCCTGAACACTTAGAAAAAATTATATCAAAACTTGCCTCGACTGAAACTTTGCCTGAACACTTAGAAAAAATTATATCAAAACTTGCCTCGACTGAAACTTTGCCTGAACACTTAGAAAAAATTATATCAAAACTTGCCTCGACTGAAACTTTGCCTGAACACTTAGAAAAATTATATCAAAACTTGCCTCGACTGAAACTTTGCCTGAACACTTAGAAAAAATTATATCAAAACTTGCCTCGACTGAAACTTTGCCTGAACACTTAGAAAAAATTATATCAAAACTTGCCTCGACTGAAACTTTGCCTGAACACTTAGAAAAAATTATATCAAAACTTGCCTCGACTGAAACTTTGCCTGAACACTTAGAAAAAATTATATCAAAACTTGCCTCGACTGAAACTTTGCCTGAACACTTAGAAAAAATTATATCAAAACTTGCCTCGACTGAAACTTTGCCTGAACACTTAGAAAAAATTATATCAAAACTTGCCTCGACTGAAACTTTGCCTGAACACTTAGAAAAAATTATATCAAAACTTGCCTCGACTGAAACTTTGCCTGAACACTTAGAAAAAATTATATCAAAACTTGCCTCGACTGAAACTTTGCCTGAACACTTAGAAAAAATTATATCAAAACTTGCCTCGACTGAAACTTTGCCTGAACACTTAGAAAAAATTATATCAAAACTTGCCTCGACTGAAACTTTGCCTGAACACTTAGAAAAAATTATATCAAAACTTGCCTCGACTGAAACTTTGCCTGAACACTTAGAAAAAATTATATCAAAACTTGCCTCGACTGAAACTTTGCCTGAACACTTAGAAAAAATTATATCAAAACTTGCCTCGACTGAAACTTTGCCTGAACACTTAGAAAAAATTATATCAAAACTTGCCTCGACTGAAACTTTGCCTGAACACTTAGAAAAAATTATATCAAAACTTGCCTCGACTGAAACTTTGCCTGAACACTTAGAAAAAATTATATCAAAACTTGCCTCGACTGAAACTTTGCCTGAACACTTAGAAAAAATTATATCAAAACTTGCCTCGACTGAAACTTTGCCTGAACACTTAGAAAAAATTATATCAAAACTTGCCTCGACTGAAACTTTGCCTGAACACTTAGAAAAAATTATATCAAAACTTGCCTCGACTGAAACTTTGCCTGAACACTTAGAAAAAATTATATCAAAACTTGCCTCGACTGAAACTTTGCCTGAACACTTAGAAAAAATTATATCAAAACTTGCCTCGACTGAAACTTTGCCTGAACACTTAGAAAAAATTATATCAAAACTTGCCTCGACTGAAACTTTGCCTGAACACTTAGAAAAAATTATATCAAAACTTGCCTCGACTGAAACTTTGCCTGAACACTTAGAAAAAATTATATCAAAACTTGCCTCGACTGAAACTTTGCCTGAACACTTAGAAAAAATTATATCAAAACTTGCCTCGACTGAAACTTTGCCTGAACACTTAGAAAAAATTATATCAAAACTTGCCTCGACTGAAACTTTGCCTGAACACTTAGAAAAAATTATATCAAAACTTGCCTCGACTGAAACTTTGCCTGAACACTTAGAAAAAATTATATCAAAACTTGCCTCGACTGAAACTTTGCCTGAACACTTAGAAAAAATTATATCAAAACTTGCCTCGACTGAAACTTTGCCTGAACACTTAGAAAAAATTATATCAAAACTTGCCTCGACTGAAACTTTGCCTGAACACTTAGAAAAAATTATATCAAAACTTGCCTCGACTGAAACTTTGCCTGAACACTTAGAAAAAATTATATCAAAACTTGCCTCGACTGAAACTTTGCCTGAACACTTAGAAAAAATTATATCAAAACTTGCCTCGACTGAAACTTTGCCTGAACACTTAGAAAAAATTATATCAAAACTTGCCTCGACTGAAACTTTGCCTGAACACTTAGAAAAAATTATATCAAAACTTGCCTCGACTGAAACTTTGCCTGAACACTTAGAAAAAATTATATCAAAACTTGCCTCGACTGAAACTTTGCCTGAACACTTAGAAAAAATTATATCAAAACTTGCCTCGACTGAAACTTTGCCTGAACACTTAGAAAAAATTATATCAAAACTTGCCTCGACTGAAACTTTGCCTGAACACTTAGAAAAAATTATATCAAAACTTGCCTCGACTGAAACTTTGCCTGAACACTTAGAAAAAATTATATCAAAACTTGCCTCGACTGAAACTTTGCCTGAACACTTAGAAAAAATTATATCAAAACTTGCCTCGACTGAAACTTTGCCTGAACACTTAGAAAAAATTATATCAAAACTTGCCTCGACTGAAACTTTGCCTGAACACTTAGAAAAAATTATATCAAAACTTGCCTCGACTGAAACTTTGCCTGAACACTTAGAAAAAATTATATCAAAACTTGCCTCGACTGAAACTTTGCCTGAACACTTAGAAAAAATTATATCAAAACTTGCCTCGACTGAAACTTTGCCTGAACACTTAGAAAAAATTATATCAAAACTTGCCTCGACTGAAACTTTGCCTGAACACTTAGAAAAAATTATATCAAAACTTGCCTCGACTGAAACTTTGCCTGAACACTTAGAAAAAATTATATCAAAACTTGCCTCGACTGAAACTTTGCCTGAACACTTAGAAAAAATTATATCAAAACTTGCCTCGACTGAAACTTTGCCTGAACACTTAGAAAAAATTATATCAAAACTTGCCTCGACTGAAACTTTGCCTGAACACTTAGAAAAAATTATATCAAAACTTGCCTCGACTGAAACTTTGCCTGAACACTTAGAAAAAATTATATCAAAACTTGCCTCGACTGAAACTTTGCCTGAACACTTAGAAAAAATTATATCAAAACTTGCCTCGACTGAAACTTTGCCTGAACACTTAGAAAAAATTATATCAAAACTTGCCTCGACTGAAACTTTGCCTGAACACTTAGAAAAAATTATATCAAAACTTGCCTCGACTGAAACTTTGCCTGAACACTTAGAAAAAATTATATCAAAACTTGCCTCGACTGAAACTTTGCCTGAACACTTAGAAAAAATTATATCAAAACTTGCCTCGACTGAAACTTTGCCTGAACACTTAGAAAAAATTATATCAAAACTTGCCTCGACTGAAACTTTGCCTGAACACTTAGAAAAAATTATATCAAAACTTGCCTCGACTGAAACTTTGCCTGAACACTTAGAAAAAATTATATCAAAACTTGCCTCGACTGAAACTTTGCCTGAACACTTAGAAAAAATTATATCAAAACTTGCCTCGACTGAAACTTTGCCTGAACACTTAGAAAAAATTATATCAAAACTTGCCTCGACTGAAACTTTGCCTGAACACTTAGAAAAAATTATATCAAAACTTGCCTCGACTGAAACTTTGCCTGAACACTTAGAAAAAATTATATCAAAACTTGCCTCGACTGAAACTTTGCCTGAACACTTAGAAAAAATTATATCAAAACTTGCCTCGACTGAAACTTTGCCTGAACACTTAGAAAAAATTATATCAAAACTTGCCTCGACTGAAACTTTGCCTGAACACTTAGAAAAAATTATATCAAAACTTGCCTCGACTGAAACTTTGCCTGAACACTTAGAAAAAATTATATCAAAACTTGCCTCGACTGAAACTTTGCCTGAACACTTAGAAAAAATTATATCAAAACTTGCCTCGACTGAAACTTTGCCTGAACACTTAGAAAAAATTATATCAAAACTTGCCTCGACTGAAACTTTGCCTGAACACTTAGAAAAAATTATATCAAAACTTGCCTCGACTGAAACTTTGCCTGAACACTTAGAAAAAATTATATCAAAACTTGCCTCGACTGAAACTTTGCCTGAACACTTAGAAAAAATTATATCAAAACTTGCCTCGACTGAAACTTTGCCTGAACACTTAGAAAAAATTATATCAAAACTTGCCTCGACTGAAACTTTGCCTGAACACTTAGAAAAAATTATATCAAAACTTGCCTCGACTGAAACTTTGCCTGAACACTTAGAAAAAATTATATCAAAACTTGCCTCGACTGAAACTTTGCCTGAACACTTAGAAAAAATTATATCAAAACTTGCCTCGACTGAAACTTTGCCTGAACACTTAGAAAAAATTATATCAAAACTTGCCTCGACTGAAACTTTGCCTGAACACTTAGAAAAAATTATATCAAAACTTGCCTCGACTGAAACTTTGCCTGAACACTTAGAAAAAATTATATCAAAACTTGCCTCGACTGAAACTTTGCCTGAACACTTAGAAAAAATTATATCAAAACTTGCCTCGACTGAAACTTTGCCTGAACACTTAGAAAAAATTATATCAAAACTTGCCTCGACTGAAACTTTGCCTGAACACTTAGAAAAAATTATATCAAAACTTGCCTCGACTGAAACTTTGCCTGAACACTTAGAAAAAATTATATCAAAACTTGCCTCGACTGAAACTTTGCCTGAACACTTAGAAAAAATTATATCAAAACTTGCCTCGACTGAAACTTTGCCTGAACACTTAGAAAAAATTATATCAAAACTTGCCTCGACTGAAACTTTGCCTGAACACTTAGAAAAAATTATATCAAAACTTGCCTCGACTGAAACTTTGCCTGAACACTTAGAAAAAATTATATCAAAACTTGCCTCGACTGAAACTTTGCCTGAACACTTAGAAAAAATTATATCAAAACTTGCCTCGACTGAAACTTTGCCTGAACACTTAGAAAAAATTATATCAAAACTTGCCTCGACTGAAACTTTGCCTGAACACTTAGAAAAAATTATATCAAAACTTGCCTCGACTGAAACTTTGCCTGAACACTTAGAAAAAATTATATCAAAACTTGCCTCGACTGAAACTTTGCCTGAACACTTAGAAAAAATTATATCAAAACTTGCCTCGACTGAAACTTTGCCTGAACACTTAGAAAAAATTATATCAAAACTTGCCTCGACTGAAACTTTGCCTGAACACTTAGAAAAAATTATATCAAAACTTGCCTCGACTGAAACTTTGCCTGAACACTTAGAAAAAATTATATCAAAACTTGCCTCGACTGAAACTTTGCCTGAACACTTAGAAAAAATTATATCAAAACTTGCCTCGACTGAAACTTTGCCTGAACACTTAGAAAAAATTATATCAAAACTTGCCTCGACTGAAACTTTGCCTGAACACTTAGAAAAAATTATATCAAAACTTGCCTCGACTGAAACTTTGCCTGAACACTTAGAAAAAATTATATCAAAACTTGCCTCGACTGAAACTTTGCCTGAACACTTAGAAAAAATTATATCAAAACTTGCCTCGACTGAAACTTTGCCTGAACACTTAGAAAAAATTATATCAAAACTTGCCTCGACTGAAACTTTGCCTGAACACTTAGAAAAAATTATATCAAAACTTGCCTCGACTGAAACTTTGCCTGAACACTTAGAAAAAATTATATCAAAACTTGCCTCGACTGAAACTTTGCCTGAACACTTAGAAAAAAATTATATCAAAACTTGCCTCGACTGAAACTTTGCCTGAACACTTAGAAAAAATTATATCAAAACTTGCCTCGACTGAAACTTTGCCTGAACACTTAGAAAAAATTATATCAAAACTTGCCTCGACTGAAACTTTGCCTGAACACTTAGAAAAAATTATATCAAAACTTGCCTCGACTGAAACTTTGCCTGAACACTTAGAAAAAATTATATCAAAACTTGCCTCGACTGAAACTTTGCCTGAACACTTAGAAAAAATTATATCAAAACTTGCCTCGACTGAAACTTTGCCTGAACACTTAGAAAAAATTATATCAAAACTTGCCTCGACTGAAACTTTGCCTGAACACTTAGAAAAAATTATATCAAAACTTGCCTCGACTGAAACTTTGCCTGAACACTTAGAAAAAATTATATCAAAACTTGCCTCGACTGAAACTTTGCCTGAACACTTAGAAAAAATTATATCAAAACTTGCCTCGACTGAAACTTTGCCTGAACACTTAGAAAAAATTATATCAAAACTTGCCTCGACTGAAACTTTGCCTGAACACTTAGAAAAAATTATATCAAAACTTGCCTCGACTGAAACTTTGCCTGAACACTTAGAAAAAATTATATCAAAACTTGCCTCGACTGAAACTTTGCCTGAACACTTAGAAAAAATTATATCAAAACTTGCCTCGACTGAAACTTTGCCTGAACACTTAGAAAAAATTATATCAAAACTTGCCTCGACTGAAACTTTGCCTGAACACTTAGAAAAAATTATATCAAAACTTGCCTCGACTGAAACTTTGCCTGAACACTTAGAAAAAATTATATCAAAACTTGCCTCGACTGAAACTTTGCCTGAACACTTAGAAAAAATTATATCAAAACTTGCCTCGACTGAAACTTTGCCTGAACACTTAGAAAAAATTATATCAAAACTTGCCTCGACTGAAACTTTGCCTGAACACTTAGAAAAAATTATCATCAAACTTGCCTCGACTGAAACTTTGCCTGAACACTTAGAAAAAATTATATCAAAACTTGCCTCGACTGAAACTTTGCCTGAACACTTAGAAAAAATTATATCAAAACTTGCCTCGACTGAAACTTTGCCTGAACACTTAGAAAAAATTATATCAAAACTTGCCTCGACTGAAACTTTGCCTGAACACTTAGAAAAAATTATATCAAAACTTGCCTCGACTGAAACTTTGCCTGAACACTTAGAAAAAATTATATCAAAACTTGCCTCGACTGAAACTTTGCCTGAACACTTAGAAAAAATTATATCAAAACTTGCCTCGACTGAAACTTTGCCTGAACACTTAGAAAAAATTATATCAAAAACTTGCCTCGACTGAAACTTTGCCTGAACACTTAGAAAAAAAATTATATCAAAACTGCCTCGACTGAAACTTTGCCTGAACACTTAGAAAAAATTATATCAAAACTTGCCTCGACTGAAACTTTGCCTGAACACTTAGAAAAATTATATCAAAACTTGCCTCGACTGAAACTTGCTGAACTGAACATTAGAAAAAAATTATATCAAAACTTGCCTCGACTGAAACTTTGCCTGAACACTTAGAAAAATTATATATCAAAACTTGCCTCGACTGAAACTTTGCCTGAACACTTAGAAAAAAATTATATCAAAAACTTGCCTCGACTGAAACTTTGCCTGAACACTTAGAAAAAATTATATCAAACTTGCCTCGACTGAAACTTGGCCTGAACACTTAGAAAAAATTATATCAAAACTTTGCACTGCCTCGACTGAAACTTTGCCTGAACACTTAGAAAAAAATTATATCAAAACTTGCCTCGACTGAAACTTTGCCTGAACACTTAGAAAAAATTATATCAAAACTTGCCTCGACTGAAACTTTGCCTGAACACTTAGAAAAAAATTATATCAAAACTTGCCTCGACTGAAACTTTGCCTGAACACTTAGAAAAAATTATATAAACTTGCCTCGACTGAAACTTTGCCTGAACACTTAGAAAAAATTATATCAAAACTTGCCTCGACTGAAACTTTGCCTGAACACTTAGAAAAAATTATATCAAAACTTGCCTCGACTGAAACTTTGCCTGAACACTTAGAAAAAATTATATCAAAACTTGCCTCGACTGAAACTTTGCCTGAACACTTAGAAAAATTATATCAAAACTTGCCTCGACTGAAACTTTGCCTGAACACTTAGAAAAAATTATATCAAAACTTGCCTCGACTGAAACTTTGCTTTGCCTGAACACTTAGAAAAAATTATATCAAAACTTGCCTCGACTGAAACTTTGCCTGAACACTTAGAAAAAATATATCAAAACTTGCCTCGACTGAAACTTTGCCTGAACACTTAGAAAAAATTATATCAAAACTTGCCTCGACTGAAACTTTGCCTGAACACTTAGAAAAAATTATATCAAAACTTGCCTCGACTGAAACTTTGCCTGAACACTTAGAAAAAATTATATCAAAACTTGCCTCGACTGAAACTTTGCCTGAACACTTAGAAAAAATTATATCAAAACTTGCCTCGACTGAAACTTTGCCTGAACACTTAGAAAAAATTATATCAAAACTTGCCTCGACTGAAACTTTGCCTGAACACTTAGAAAAAATTATATCAAAACTTGCCTCGACTGAAACTTTGCCTGAACACTTAGAAAAAATTATATCAAAACTTGCCTCGACTGAAACTTTGCCTGAACACTTAGAAAAAATTATATCAAAACTTGCCTCGACTGAAACTTTGCCTGAACACTTAGAAAAATTATATCAAACAAAACTTGCCTCGACTGAAACTTTGCCTGAACACTTAGAAAAAATTATATCAAAACTTGCCTCGACTGAAACTTTGCCTGAACACTTAGAAAAAATTATATCAAAACTTGCCTCGACTGAAACTTTGCCTGAACACTTAGAAAAAATTATATCAAAACTTGCCTCGACTGAAACTTTGCCTGAACACTTAGAAAAAATTATATCAAAACTTGCCTCGACTGAAACTTTGCCTGAACACTTAGAAAAAATTATATCAAAACTTGCCTCGACTGAAACTTTGCCTGAACACTTAGAAAAAATTATATCAAAACTTGCCTCGACTGAAACTTTGCCTGAACACTTAGAAAAAATTATATCAAAACTTGCCTCGACTGAAACTTTGCCTGAACACTTAGAAAAAATTATATCAAAACTTGCCTCGACTGAAACTTTGCCTGAACACTTAGAAAAAATTATATCAAAACTTGCCTCGACTGAAACTTTGCCTGAACACTTAGAAAAATTATATCATCAAAACTTGCCTCGACTGAAACTTTGCCTGAACACTTAGAAAAAATTATATCAAAACTTGCCTCGACTGAAACTTTGCCTGAACACTTAGAAAAAATTATATCAAAACTTGCCTCGACTGAAAACTTTGCCTGAACACTTAGAAAAAATTATATCAAAACTTGCCTCGACTGAAACTTTGCCTGAACACTTAGAAAAAATTATATCAAAACTTGCCTCGACTGAAACTTTGCCTGAACACTTAGAAAAAATTATATCAAAACTTGCCTCGACTGAAACTTTGCCTGAACACTTAGAAAAAATTATATCAAAACTTGCCTCGACTGAAACTTTGCCTGAACACTTAGAAAAAATTATATCAAAACTTGCCTCGACTGAAACTTTGCCTGAACACTTAGAAAAAATTATATCAAAACTTGCCTCGACTGAAACTTTGCCTGAACACTTAGAAAAAATTATATCAATTCTTGCCTCGACTGAAACTTTGCCTGAACACTTAGAAAAAATTATATCAAAACTTGCCTCGACTGAAACTTTGCCTGAACACTTAGAAAAAATTATATCAAAACTTGCCTCGACTGAAACTTTGCCTGAACACTTAGAAAAAATTATATCAAAACTTGCCTCGACTGAAACTTTGCCTGAACACTTAGAAAAAATTATATCAAAACTTGCCTCGACTGAAACTTTGCCTGAACACTTAGAAAAAATTATATCAAAACTTGCCTCGACTGAACTTTGCCTGAACACTTAGAAAAAATTATATCAAAACTTGCCTCGACTGAAACTTTGCCTGAACACTTAGAAAAATTATATCAAAACTTGCCTCGACTGAAACTTTGCCTGAACACTTAGAAAAAATTTATATCAAAACTTGCCTCGACTGAAACTTTGCCTGAACACTTAGAAAAATTATATCAAAACTTGCCTCGACTGAAACTTTGCCTGAACACTTAGAAAAAATTATATCAAAACTTGCCTCGACTGAAACTTTGCCTGAACACTTAGAAAAAATTATATCAAACTTGCCTCGACTGAAACTTTGCCTGAACACTTAGAAAAAATTATATCAAAACTTGCCTCGACTGAAACTTTGCCTGAACACTTTAGAAAAAATTATATCAAAACTTGCCTCGACTGAAACTTTGCCTGAACACTTAGAAAAAATTATATCAAAACTTGCCTCGACTGAAACTTTGCCTGAACACTTAGAAAAAATTATATCAAAACTTGCCTCGACTGAAACTTTGCCTGAA